>NW_026852906.1:0-110043 GCF_026571515.1 Ruditapes philippinarum
TAAACGACATCGAAATTTAAAACCACATACTATTATTTATGTTTAAATATGTTCTACAAAATTTCTGTCCTTTGCTTTTAGTACATTACAACACTGTCAAAGTACAACCAGAGATACGCCATAAGGAAACATCAATAACAGAAGATGAGAAGGAAATTATCTTTTACACCAGCAGTCTACAGTATAGATGTTCATTTGATGCCATGGAAAACACACACTATAAAACAAACTGGTATTTTTATATTTTTAAAAAGTACCCCTATTGCTGAGTAACACTGAAATCTTAAAAAATATAGCGAACATGTGTAATAAAGAAATAGGTAAGCATCGTTCTAAAAGTGTGATGTGTAGGGCCAATGTGAAATCATGCTCTTAAACTTGTTGCGAGTGGAACAACTATGTGCTATTTTTCGCGATCAGGGATGTTATATTTTCGATCCTTAAAGAGCGTTCAGCACAAAATTATTGTTTTGTTTGTGGTACTCGAGGTAATGTTTAGTGCCACATCTCTCTTTGAATTTTCCAAATTTAATCACGTGGCAAATTTAGAGGAATTATTTTTGCATATGAAATAAGTTTTTGTAGCAATTATATATGATAATGTTTTCATATTATAATATCATTTACAAAGTGACTTTAAGTTACTTGTACTCATTTTGTATTCCATTTTGTTCATCTTCAATAAATGCATGCGCGCAAAACAGACCCCATTTCACAGGCTCAAAATTACACATCTTTAGCAACAACTAAAACCATTGTACATAAAATTATATAAAAATTAAAGAAAACTTAAATAAAAAACATCTTCAGATATATATACACATTTTCTAAAAGATAGGAAAAGGCCTTTATTTCGGATCTGATTTTTTTTCAGAATTGTATTAGATTATTCATAATTGTATGTAAATTCTGTTTGTGAAAAAATGTTTGATATAATATGGGGTAAAACTAAATTCTGAATGTATGACATATTTACCATCTAGATAGTTTGCTATAACAGTTTGAGTTTGGTGCATTCTAGACTTTCTAACTTGCAATAAAATATGTTTACGTACAATTCTTTGAATGTTTAAAACCCGACACAACCATACTTTTAGTTTGTACAAATTCACTCATTCTTTAATAAACTTGTTTGAATAACTTATTATACTTTAAGAAATTTCTTACCTTTAAAAAGAGATAATTGGAAAAAAATCATGATTTAAACTTAAATTAGCATTGCAAGGACAATATACTATAATTAGGGACTATTTAAATGGAAAATTTTCTGCTATAATTTAAAAAAAATGGATTCAGATCAATATGCTCTTGTCGCAATAAGAATTTTTGAAATTAGGCAATAATATATATTTGAAATAATAGACGGAAAAAGAATGAAGCAATACCTTTTCGATTTGCATTGTAATTATTTTTTTCCAATACTATTATAATAAATGAATAAAAATGTCTTACCGCTAAAGGTTTTAACGAGTGGAAACGGTAGATATTTTTATTAAAATACTATTATAGTTTTGCAAATAAATAATTAAATGTAAATCGAAATATGCATCGCTTCATTGTTCTTTTTACCACTATTTTTATACTTATTATTTGAAACTTTTATTTTGAAATAATATATATGTCAAAATTGTAAATGAATCGACATGAAAGGCCTTTTATATGTACTTAACTTATCTATTTATAAATAACAAAGAATACTTATGCATTTTGTAAAAAAACGAAGATATAGATCTACTTCATACAATCATACATTCTGTGTAAATGTGCATATATATTAATAGTTAATTAACAATCATAGGTATATAAACGGAACCTTTCAAGTACAGACGGGACCTTCTTCCAATATAGACGACATGGTATTGAAAGAGAAATATCTTACAAGTTTGAAACACGGATACGAGGTACCGGGTTATTAATTTCATTTACTTTTAACCAATCACATTATCGCTTTAAATCTATTGTGAGTAAGGAAGTCTGTAAGATTATCCTTTCTTGTGATGATAAGATTTTTCGATAATCAGGATGTTTTAATTTTAATACATGTAGTCGTTGACAAACTATTAAGAGTATGTGAATAAAAGGGTCGATTTTAATAACCAAAACTAATCAACATATTGTCATGTGAGATATAGTAACTTTAAACATTATTTCAACTTTATATTTGAAGATATTTTATCATATAAAAAAGACCAAAGAAATTGTTATTTGTTATCCCGTAATACTAGGTCCGGTGTGGTGTATTTCCTGCAGATGAAAACGAGACAATGGAAGCTTCGAGTGATACTTTTTATGCCGGATGGAAGGTTATCTAAAACTTTGATACATTTAACGTAATAAATATCACCTTTCAAATGAGAAAATACATGATGTACAGAAAATCAATCCAATTAATGATATTCTTATATGTTTTGACTTTTCGTTTTTTTAACAATTATTTTTTAAAATATTTAAATATTAATCATCATAAGTCATTCATTGTTTCAGATATCAAACAAAGATATCTTACTGAGTAAAAGTGGAGTTACTTCTATAACAATCGAGCAAACAATTCCCTTAGGATGTGACTACAGAGCTGATAATGAAGCAAACTGCCTAGAAACAATATCTTTCGAGGACATTATAGATAATTTAGATGACTGCGGCGGTCGAATAGAAGTAAAAAGCTCCGATGATCCAAGTAAACCGTTTCTAGAAATAAAGGTAAAACGAAGCGACCGTTTACGATACAATGTGTACAGAAAATAGAAATAATTTGTAGATTAAAAAAATAGAGCTCGATTGCTTTTTTTCCTGAACTTTCAAGATTTTTTTTCGAATATTAGAAAGCGGATAAGTGAATAAGTAAACTAAAATGTCGTTGATGATGTGTCAAGTTATACAAAATCATTTTCCTTACTTTTGTACCGATTATGCCCTATGACATGAAAGGGAACGCAAATATTTTATATCATATTTCAATTAGTCTATGACTTCTTTACAATAATTATTCTCTTCAAGAGTTTGGTAAAAGGTGAGATATGGACAAAGAAAAAGTATACAGCACTATTTTCATCTATAGACAGCGATTATGATGATAAGACCGCTTTTGACCTTCAATTAAAATTGACGTACAACAGCCTTGATGACCCCGGAATAGCTGTAACACCATCGGTAAGAAGTCTTAAAATCTATATAGATTATTAAGCAAAGTCATTAATTATATGCTTATAATATGGTGATTTATCATGCGAGATTGTTTTTTTTTGTGTTATATTTGGAAGCTTAAATTCGTATTCAACTTAAACCTATTTTATTTCGGTTTTTTTTCAGGTAATTGGTGAAATTCATGTAAGTGAAAATTGTTTTTTATTGTAGTAAAATATCATTATTGAACTACGAGCTTAACATATAATGTTAAATGTTAAAATGTATGGTATATTTGTCAAAGTATCATAATTTATAGACGGATAGGCACAAATTTGACCTCTTTAGTCATAAAAGTCATGTTAGATTGTGTCTAAATATTGATTTGTTATAAAAATGTAGATTTTAGACATTGTTTTAATAGAATTACAGTCTCTTATAACTCCATATGTAGGATTGGCTTTGAGTTTTGTAACAAAAATATTTATTTTTAAAACGTATGTATGTAAAGGACGTTAATATAATATTTGAGTTGAGTTGTAATCAACAAGTTGTTTCGATCATTAAAAACATGTGTGATATGTAATTATATGTAATTTAGACCGTGAGAAAGTTAAAACTCTAATCGATTTTATTAATCACTTAACATTCATTTAAGATATATCATGTTCAGATTTAATATTTTAGAAAATTGCAAATTGCTATACTGTCTGTTTGTAAATATAAACTTTGCAGCTTCCCATACATAGTATGTACCTTATTTTATTCAAATCAAATTAGACATATTTATTAAGAATTTCATAGATTTCGAACAATTTCTATGATAAAATTATTTTTCTCAAAGATGAGCATAGTATATCTAAAAGATGAATAAGATAGTAAGTAAAGTTTATTTATGTAACATAGGCCTCCGGCCCAAAATACAACATAATACAACAAACATGAAATAGCAATGGTAAAATACAATGAGATGATCATTGATATACATGTACATAATAAATTGTAATATAAACATTGGTAGACATCATATCAATTTTTCTTTGAAGCTATATAGAGATATTAAGAGAATTTCGTAGATCAGTTGTAGAATACACTATATAATTTCCTTTATAAAGTTTTATGTATGTATTTTTTATTTTTTTTTAAGTACTGAATTGGCGTCTATATT
Source organism: Ruditapes philippinarum (assembly GCF_026571515.1). Taxonomy (NCBI): domain Eukaryota; kingdom Metazoa; phylum Mollusca; class Bivalvia; order Venerida; family Veneridae; genus Ruditapes; species Ruditapes philippinarum. Next base: position 4,292 of record NW_026852906.1, read on the forward strand.
TAAGTGCATGATCGAGAAAACGTGCGATAGTCTTATATAATGTCACATCTGCGTTTCTTAGAACAGATATAAATTTTTCACGTGAAGGATTTTTCACCAATATATCTGGTAGAATATTTTTACGTATAGTATTAAAGTGAATACAAATCAAGAGAATGTGATATTCATCGTCTAAGCCCGTAAAACAGAGAGGACATATCCTTTGATCAATTGGTATATTATTAAAGAATCCAGTGTTATAACCCAAGGGCAGTAAACCGCCTCTTAATTTTACAATGAGCGACCTGTAATATGAATTTTCAATTTGATCTAGGTACGATTCTCTTATAAAGTCAATTTTAATACTTTTATAAAACAACAGTCTACTAGATGAATCAAGAGCCTCCCGCCATGTTTGGACATCAATATCGCGCAATCTTTGAGATAATTCGCGACAGAACAAGTCAATATTTCCTACTCCCTGGTTAATCCATACATGACCAAATCCATTTATGAAAAGAACACGCCTAATTTGAAATGCCCAGCAATCAATGTTATTTTCTGCCCACCGGTATTGGACTTTATAGCATAATAAAGGTAATCTATTTTCATTCATTTTTAGAATCCTAAACCAGTATTTGATTGCTTTAAGAACTCTGTTACAATATAGTGAAAAACGGCCCGACTCTCCATATATATACATACTAGGAGTTGACCAATTTAATTTCAATGCATATTTACAAAACTTGTTATGTACGATGTCTATATCTTTAGCTTCATAAGAAAACCAAATTTCAGAGTCATTTGCCAATATAGGCTATATTTTTGAGTCAAAATTTTGAACAATATAGATACAGGAAGTTGTCCAAATCTGTATAAATTAGTTTTAAGTGAAAAATAGCTTTATTTGCATGTTCAGATAATGTTTTTGACACATATACCATGATAATCTAGACGAAAACACTATTCCTAAATATTTATAGTAAGACGTTACTTGTATATTTTCTACGCCATAGAACCATTTTTCATAAGCACGCAGGTAACCACCATTCCTGGAGACAATGACCTTTGTTTTATCGAGATTAATGTTTAGATTCCAATTATCACAGTACGACTTTAACCGATTAATCATTCTCTGAAGTTCTATTTTTGTTTCGGCAATTAGAACTAAATCGTCCGCGTAAAGTAAAGTGAATATTTGTTTAAATTCTAATGAGACACCATGGCAACCATCACATTATTAAGGTCATTTAAGAATAGAGAAAATAGTAATGGTGATAACGTACACCCCTGCCTGACACCAAACGGGCATTCAAAACTTTCTGTTAGACCAGATGGGGATTTAACTCTTGCTTTAATATCATGATATAACGATTTGATCATTTTTTTAAAACTTTGAACGTAACTTATTTGAGCATAGTTTATTGTATAGAGCCTGTCTATTAATTCGGTCAAATGCTTTTTCAAAATCAACGAATAAAGTATAAAAACGGCCTTGAGGTTTTTGTAGATACTTGGTTATAAAAGTGCACAGGCAAAATATATTATCTATAGTGTTATAACCACTCCTAAACCCACCTTGTTCTTCACCTAATACAGAGTTTGCATCACACCATTTCTCAAGCCTTCTATTTAAAATGGATGTAAATATTTTACTCAGTACAGGTAGTAAGCTGATTCCACGATAATTGCTTGGATCGTTTTGGTTACCCTTTTTAAGTACAGGTGTGATAAGTGAAATTGACCAATTGTTGGGAAATTCACCGTTATCGTATAGCTTATTATATAACAAACATAAAATCGGGATAAGTCTGTCAGAGGCTGCTTTAATAAACTCAGCTGTAATGCCATCAATACCTGCTGATTTGCCTAATTTGAGTTGACCTATTGCCCAGCTGACCTCAGAGGGAGAGATTGCGGAATCAAGAATATCATTAAATATTACACTGTCGTTTGTGGTATCATCAAACTCACTGTTAAAAACGGGATTAAATAAATTATTAAAATAATTATACCACTCTTCAGTTGTTATATTAACACGATTAAGCCCTGTGTTTGTCTTTAAATAATTCCAAAAATATTTTGGGTTATTACAATTGGCAGCAGCGACAAGTTTTGATCGTTCATTAGCTTCATATCTTAGCCTAAACATACGACATGTTTCTCGATATTCGGATTTAGCTAATTTGTAGTTGTTTAAAGCGTTATCAGTGCGTGATCTACGAAATTCTCTTAACCTCTGAAGAACATTGGTACGAAGTCGTTTACAAGTAGAATTATACCATTTTTGACATTTTTGGTTTGTATTAAGATTATTAACACGACTATTTCTATTTATGTTTGATCCAGCATTGTAAAAGCAATCTGTTAGTCTCTGTATAGCTAGATGTATATCATTATTATCTAAAGCAGTATTAAAATAGTCATACATAGAGTCAATACCTATAATTAACTTTTCAATGTATTGTTGTTTATTATTTTCATCCCATTTCAGTTTAGTATATAGGTTTTCAGATACGTTACTAAATACTTGTTCAGAAAGACTATCTTCTAATTGTGTTGAGCTCTTAATTTTAATGTCGACGGGCATGTGTATAGATTCAATTCGGTTTTCAACATCAAAATCTAAGACATAATCAGATAATGACATATCAGACAATATATAATCAATAAGACTAGGAGAATAATCAGTATAACAAGTACAACAACCTTTGCCAGCATCGTTACCGATTCTGCCATTACATATACGAAGCCCAGTAGCAATACAAAGCTGAAGCAATTTTTGGCCGTAATTATTTATAGATTTACCATCAGAATTAGCTCTAGGTGGCGGAATAGTATCTTCAATATAAAAAGTATCACTTAACAATGGAAATTCACCATCCATAGCAATATAATCAGGGTTTGTGGATGTATATGCATTAAAATCACCTAAAACAAAAATGGAATGACCCGGATAGTCACTTTTGAAAATAGCAAGCTCGTTTTCGATGATATCAAACAATGCCTCATTCGAATGTATGGACGAATTTTCTGGAGAAATATAAACAAAACCTAATAGCATATTATGAAAAATATTAACTTTAGATTTAACAAGTAGCCATAAAATATTGTGACTAGAGGATCTTAATTGTCTAATTTCTGCATACTGAAATATAATATTTTTACAAAAACAGATATTCCACCTGAATTTCGCTTTGCATTTTTAGTTAATGGTCTAATAACATCAAAACATGTATACCCAGTTAATGAAAACTCACCATAATTCTTAGCCCAAGTTTCTACAAAACCAATAATGCTAAATGACTTAATATAATCAACAAAATCTGTTGAATCACAAATATCGTTTCTTCCAGACAATTTTGATGATAAACCAGAAATATTCCACACACCTAATTTCATAGCATGAAAATTTACGTCAAACACAGAATTTGTAACATCATGTCCAATAAATAATGAATAAGATACATTTGTTATTGAAATTGAGTATTTAGTAGTCAAGTTTTCTATGAATAAGATAAAAAACATTACTGGTTTATGAAGGTGGATATAACGGACGTAAACAGACACTGGAGTAAAAGATGTTATTCGCACGTGGACCCGCATATGAAAACTGTAGACGGCATGTAAGATACTATTCTTTCAATATTTCAAAAGATAATTCTTAGATCAAGTTCAAATAAATATGAATATCATTTCATAATTGTTAGATTCTCTTTATTCTTTCATTTTCTTTGAAATGTCTTCAAACGATGACAGTTTTGTTAAGATAAGATTATTTTCACAAGTATGGAATTAACTTCTTGCCTCTAGATGCCCTTACAAATTCAGTATTATATAAACAATCTATAAAAAGAAAACTTGTCTAACAAAATGATACATTAACTTTCTTCTGCTTCTTTTTTGATTTTCGAATTGGATTATTCAATATATCAAAACATACATTTGATTGTTAACGTCTTTCTATATAATTACATTATAGACATTACGAGGCACAGAGAGAAGGGGACTACATGTTGTACTGGAATGACAAATTTCAAACAGAGGTAATTGCAGGCTTTTTTTTCTTCCTTTGTTTTCCCTTTTTGTTATCTGACTATCTTTTTCATTGGATGGATTATTTGTATTTAGGATACAACATTATGAACATGACATTTGTGTTGAACAGGAGTTCATTGCTCTTTCCAGGCAATTATGACTTTTGTCACGAATTTCTCTTTTTGCTTCAAAGGTCATCTTTGTTTGAATGTTTGTATAAAAGTCGCATTCTTCCGTCGATTGCATCTGAAATGATCAAATAATGAAGTTGATAAACGTTTTTTGTCGATTGTATAGAAAAAATTAAAATTATAATGAATGGGTCCCCATTATGTAAGGAATCTGTGACCTTGCCCCGTGTTCACAAAGAAAAGATCAGGATCAGGATCAGTTGATCCTGATTTTATTTTCATTGTTTTATAAAACTAAAACTAATCGTACTATGCTAGAATTAAATGGTACATATTCAAATTTTAAATAATTTCTTATTTGCAAAGAAACTATCCTATTTTGGGATAAAATCAACAAATAAGAGAACAAATACAAAAATAATCGGATCAAAATGAGGATCAACTTTAGGATCAAGATCAAAATTTGGATCAACTGTAAAATACCCATATCTTGTAAAAATAACAATAAATTCATTCTAAAATTTCATAAAGATGCTATTTCAAGTCCAGTTTTATCAAGTTAACACTGAAAATTCAATCTAAGAGGATAAATAATGGAGAATATTCGAGTTTTGAAATTTGATCCTGATCTTGATCCTGATCCTTAAATATTTGTGAACACGGGGCCTTGTGATTAAATTGTTTGCAGTTTTACCGTGAAAGTGTTTTGTTTCCAGACATAACATCATTTTGATTTGTTACAGGAGTATATGAATTTTTGTGGAAGTTCAATCCAGCTTTTATCACACACTGTATACAAAAATAAATATGTTTAAGCTAAACTTTATCACATACATGTTTTGAAATAATATTTCTTTAAATCTGTAAATGCGACATTGTTTTACATACGATCAAATAGTGGTTAAAAGAATAACATGTCTTACTGTATACCAACTAAGGTACAAACATCTGCAAGATATTGCTGGCACGGATACAAGGGTGGTCCAGTTTGTGCTTGTGGAATAGCAATAGCTGTTGGTGCCGATCTTTTTGTCATCAATAGATGTCATGATAAACCTTTCAAGTTTGATCTTTCGTGCGGAGATGGTGGACTTATTGATATTGAACATATCAACGATTACAGATATCTGGTATACATATATTTGTCTCATACGTGCTTTTAATGAAGGATACACGATTTTAACTGTCTAAGAATAAACCAAGCATGATATTCTATATAAATACATTTGTATTTATTACAATGAAAAAGAATTCTTATAAATGCGTATACAATCACAAATAATTTCGATAAAATTTTGAATACCAGGTTTGTTTTAGGTTCGAACACCAATCGGTACAATCATTGAAATACTTTTATGGGGTAACGTAATGAACATTGATGTGTACATGTCTGCCAAAGATTTTGGAAATGTAGCTGGACTTTGTGGAAACTTTGACGGGGATAGATCTAATGATCTAGAACATAGAGACGGAACTATTTCTGATGATAACAACAGAAGTTATAAATTTGCTGATAGCTGGAGGTTCGTCGTTGTATTATACTCGATCTTTTTTAAAAACTTTCGCTTATTTATACCTTTTAAGATATTTTTGTGACATTTCCTTGTGTCAACATATAACAAAATATGGAAATAACAAAATATTTTAGGTTAATTACTTTTAAACAAGGTCTGTTTCTCCTACAAATAAAGTAATTAACTAACTTGATATATATCTATTTTAAGAGACATTACTTGTTTGCATGATTGATAATAATTTTTGTCATTGTCGCAGCTCAAACGAAACAAAGGGTTTCGTCGACCCTGCTGTGAGTTCTAGACCTGTAGTGAAGGGGTCTGTAAAAAGACAAGTTTTTGTTTCTCAAAATATTTATTCTTCACCCAAACAAAGCTAAGGTCTACGCCAACAATTTCACAATTTAAGTGCGCGTGGGTATTGCAAATTAGCGGAGTAATGGAACAATAAGCAAAAAAAATCAATATCAGCTATGAGTGTAAGAATTAAAGTAAAAACTACAATAAACAAAAAGGGACATTGACAAAAAATAACTCTTCTGAGACAAACATGAACACGAACAAAACAAAAGACATACACAAAATTGGCAATACATGCAATGTTTACTTGACCCTGTGACATCATTATAAGCACATTTGTGTATTCAATTTTGGCAAATGTTGAAGTGAAATTTGATAGCTTTCAAAACAATATTTTAAGTGTCGTTAATAAAAGTTTTCTACGAGGATTGATCAGCCCGATGTACATCCGATAGTCAGAGAAGATCAACCCAACTAATGGTCTTACTTATCAATATTATCGCCCTCTACATGAATGCACTTTGCCCACTTGTGCTTCCACTTGTTTGACCCTTGAAAAGAGAACTCTCTATTTTGGTCTCTAAGAATTCATTGACCGCCTCCATGACACTTTCATTGCTTCCAAAGCGTCTACCATGAAGCTTGGTTTTCAGTTTTGAAAAAGGTAAAAGTCAGAGGGGGCCTAATCCGGGGAATATGGGGCATGAAGAAGAATTTCAAAGCCGCAATCAGTTGCAGCAGCCATCGCAAATTTGGATGTGTGAGCTGGCGCATGGTCGTGCAGGAGGAAAACGCCTTGTGTCAGTTTGCCTCTCTCTTTACGCGCGTTTTCATGACACAGATGTCTCAATTCGTCTGCATAGTACGTACCGTTTATGGCACGACCTTGCTCAAGATAATCAATGGTGATAATCCATCGCCTTCCCTGATGGCACCCCTTGAATTCGGGGGGGGGGGTGAGCCAGAGTGCTACCATTGCATGCTCTGTTGTTGTTTTGTTCATTCTGGATCGAAGTGATGGACCAATGTTTTATCTTGAGTTACGGTCCGGTAGATAAAACCAGGTTCATCCTCGTAGCGAGCCTGGTCCGTTTCTGGTCGTCAGTCAACTGTCTGGGGACCCACCTCGCGGAAACCTTTACATGCCATAAACATCAGTCAGAATTGCCTGAACTGAACCAAAGCTTAAACCTACTTTCCAGCAATGCTTTGCAGGTCTCGCCTTCTGTTGCACATGACAAGATCGTGCACAGCTTAGGCAGTTTCATCGTTGGTGGCTTCATTTGACCGCCAATGCCGCTCATCATCTCCAATGCTCTCCCTGCCCCTCTTGAATACAGCAGCCCTTTTTTCACATTGCTATAGGAAAGGGGCTTCTTCCAAAGTGTATCCATAAAGTCTTCATGGATTTCCTTGGGGGACATTCTTTTTCTTTAAGAGGTACTTAATGACGGCCCATATTTCAACTTTCTTCATTTGGTCTAAAGATACACCCATCTACTGACCAAAGTGAATTTTATGTTACTAAATCTGTGTAAAAACGCGTGTAACTCGGTCAATACTAATCTTCAATAAGATACCGTTATCGACTTATCGTGTTTAGATATCAGTGTAGTGGCTGGAAGTATATTGAGCCGAAAACTTTTTGCTCATAGCGCGTTAAATATGATAAACAAGATAAACAAGGAAAGGCGGCGTTCAATGAACACAATTTAATTGATGAGCAAAATGTACTTACCCAACATTATTTCGTGTGGAATAGTATTGACTGCAAAATAATGTAGTCTTCATGTATTTCATTATCATTTTAGAATCTACAATGAGGATCGTTCATAATCCATTGTAGATGCTAAAATGATAATGAAATACATGAAGACTACACGATGCTAAGAATAGATGCGGATCAAATTATTATGCGATTGATCAATTCTTTATTTCATTTAATTCTCAATGAACAGTAGTTGAATAGTTTTGGGTTCTTGCTACGCATTATATCATTTGTATTACAGATTGACTGATGAAGAAAATTTGTTTATAAACGCAAAACGTAAACGTGATCACTGGAATGTAAATAATGTTGGCAAGAAATGTGCAAGAGCAAATTCAATAACAAGCAAAAAATGTAAGATCAGCAGAAGGCAAAGAAGATCAGTTCCTGAACACTCAGAAATGAAAATGAGTACTCATTATCAACACTTGATGTCGCGTAAAAAGGTATTGATTTTTAGTGTAGTGGTTATATATGTAGTAATAAAGATCCTGTATGTTTTGATCAAAGTGGTTAACCACACTAAGTGAAATTATATATATGTACATAATTATGCAAATAACTTCAAAGAATATGTAAGATATGTGCTGCAAATATTTGTGCATATTATATGTAATCATTACAATATATGCATTATTTCTTATTGTAAAATTTGACTTAAACCATATTGAAAATAAATTTCTACTTACCTCCCTTTATTTACATGAATGGATAAATTCGGTAATATCCTTATGAATAATGCTTTTTGAACCTACAATATTGATAAATCTTAATTATGATTTAAAACCTTAAAAAATTGTGATACAGGATCTTTAAAGTCAATCTTTATCAAGTAATTATCTTTGACTCTACATTTTAAATCATGCGTATTTTTAGTTCCTATCCACAAAATTCAACATTGACTGGATGTTTTGATACAGTTCTCATAGACGATGCTGCTGTTAGTATTGTAAATAAGCCTTCCATTGAAACATGTTATATATGATGTTTATTCTACTCAGTTTCAATCAAGTTCTTATATCGTGTGAAGTGGGCTCTTAAGTCTTTTAATTGAATTACATAACTGCATAGATGATTGAGTTGAATTGACGTAAAAACTATGATTCCGTTTTACTTTCGAGTTATAGAATAACTTTCACATTTGTATTCACTATCTTTTCTAGAGAGCCACAAACAGTTTTACTGAGGACGAGGCATTTCAGCTTTGTAATCATTCAATCTATACAACACCAGCAGTCAAAGAATTTCCAGATCATCTCGCCGAAGAAGATCCAGATATAGTCGTAGAACAATGTGTTTATGACTTGACGGTGATTATGTGCTACTTGCCGTACATGTGATTATGTGCTACTTGCCGTACATGTATCGGCGCTGTATCAGTTTGAAATATTGAATAGTTTTATTCATTATTTGGTCTTTGGTTCTTTGACAGCGCAATTATAATAATCATTTTTCTTGAGGCGGGTCTATAAATGAGCATAAATAGACTCTACCAATAACTAAAACAAACTAAATGATTACTGAATTTACATACTGATATTGTTATCTTTTCTAACTGGACTAATTACAGCTGTTAAATATGTGGCGTTATAACTGTGATCAAATAAATATTGTGAAAAAAGCGCATGGAACCAACATATATATAAATCTATTTTCTTCACTAATATGCTTGTAGCAAGGAAACGACACAGCTTGGATTGATGCACACGTGACTATTCTAAACAATGCTGCCGATACAATTCTCAGAATGAGCCCAGTGTATGTCGCTAATAACACAGATAAAGTAAACTCGTTTCGTAGTGAAATTTGCATGAATAATTGCAGTGGAAACGGAATTTGTACAGACACAGGTGGGTTATTTTTTGAAATGATCTATTAAATGAATAATGTACAAATTTGTATTACATGTACAATACTTATATTTATCAATGTTATAAAACATTGATGTGCATATAGCAATAATTTGACTTTGTTATTAATGGTTTATTTTTTGTTTGTTTTATGTTAAGGTCTTTGTGCATGCAATGGAATATTTCGAGGACCTGATTGCAGTATAGACATCAGAATTCCACCTGTTGTGTTTGTAATAGAAGGGGACGGTGTGTGTACAATAACGGATGAGGACGACTGCACATGTTTTCAAATAAGCACAGACAACATATTTGATGGTTTTATGTGCAACATCACCGAATATAAGGTTTTATAAAATATATCACTGTATTTGTTTCTATAAGTAAAAACACAAAACAAAGGTATAAAATGATAAGAGGGACAGAGATATGAAAATCGTTGGATAATTATACAATATTGGAATCAAACTGTTTTAAACTATTGATCGATTTACAATAACCTCTTGCTCAAATACCCTTTCTCTTTTGGGAAAGGAATACAAAAATACAATTAGAAATTCTATAACTGAAATATTTGTTTGTAAATTGTCTCTTACTTCCTGCTTTTCTTAGGTATATTCCAATGGTTCACGTATAGAAGGAAATACATCAACAGGTTTTGGTTATTACGAGGATATCTTTACTGGCGAATGCTGTGTCCCAACGGCGATAAGAAATAGCTCTTTCGATTTCAACAACGAAACAGACAAATTGTTTGTCATAATGTACGAGCTGTCTATCAGCAATGATGGTGCAAATTATGGGGATGCCAACCCTGTATATATTTATGATACAATATGTATAGAACAAGTTGAGATAAATGATACAGTTACATTCAGACTAAAGGTATTCATTAAAGACCTATTATTTATGTCTTGAACAATGTTATAACTGAATATAAGAGATGCAGTATGTGAAGACATTGAAGTGATAGGCTAAAAATACATACATTTGGATGAAGTTTAAGTAAATAAATATACATTTACTACGTCTCTCTATTTCCTAATACAAAATATAATATTGTTTTGGTTTGGTGTTAATTCGTCCTAAGACAAAAACAGTTTTAAAGATTTTGTTGTTGTATTTTTTGTATTTTTGAATAAGAAATACCTTGTCAACATATTTGACTTTGAATAGATTATTTCTATAGACATAATAGCAACATACTATATATAGAAATATATAATTCTTAATTAACTTTTTATGGAATAGCTATTGCTTCAATGCTGTAACGTGCATTGCTCAGAATTTCAAAATATTCGACAATGATACATGTTTTACATGTGATCCTTCAAACGACCCTTACGGTTGGACTAAATGTAAGTATATGTGTATTTGAGTCAATTTTTCCGACACATTTTAAGCTGAAAACTTAAATAAATACTTGAAATTACAATACTAGTGAAGTTTCAGTAATGTTTATCATTTCAATCCTTTTCGGCCTACCCGTGTAGGTCATGTTTATCATTTCAATACGTTTTTACCTGTTCTACTTCTTAAAGATTTTGGCGTAATTGCATCAAAGTTAAATCAAAATACGTTTCGCATATTTATTTTTAAGCAGATATTTGAATTGAAACAAATAAAGATAAATAGGTTGTACCAATAAATCAAAGTTTGTGTTTAGAGCCTAAAGGACTATATTGGTATATGCAAAGCTGATATGTCTTCATTTATGTATTTCATTTTGTAGATGATTGTGAAGACTCAGGTACGGGGCTGGGAACAGGGGCTATTGTAGGAATCGTGATCGGCTCATCAATCATAGTTGTAGTAGCAGGTGTGCTGATATATGTGTTTGTATCCAAAATTTTAAAGAAACACAGGTAAACTTTTAAAATTAAAACGAAATCTAAAATGTAAATCCTGATTATCTTATATTATTGAGAATAAAGTTGTCTGCAAATGTACAAATGTAAAAATGTAAATGAACATTTTTGAAATAGAAAAAAAATCGACTAATGCTGTAATGTGTTTATCAATAAATAAAGTGCATAGTTTAATGTCTTCAAATATCAAACTTAATTAAAACAATCAATTTTAAGAGGAATGGTTTTCGGTAATTATATTAGTTCGCAACTAGTTTGAATGAAATTTCACAACCTTTGGTAAACATTTACATGGATAAATTTTATTTTTTATAATAATCAGTGGAATTTGTGCTAACCATAATTTGCCATTGATTTATTTTAATATTCAAGATTAAAATGCATTTTTGATCATTCAGTTCATCAATCGGCGTTCAACCAAAGTCATGGGTGTCAGATGATGATTTACATAGAAATACAACGCAAATGAATGGCAACCTAACAAAATTTCTCAATCCAGCTAAAACAAAGTTTCAACAGAACGTAATGATCGGTGCAGCACATCAAATTCACCATGGTACAAAGGATATCTCAACTAAAGAAACGGATATGATCAATAGAGAAGTCGACAATTATGAAAGTGAATGTGGGCAACGCTCTGCAACACCAAACAATTCAAAGCCAAAAAGGGACATTTCGTATATAGATATTGAATTGGACTAAAATATAGTCCGCATAACAATACAAAAATGAATGAATGTATTATTCATTTATTTCTAAGAGGTGTATTAGCTAGTGTTAAGAAGCTTGCAGTAATCTTTTATTATTGATAACATTTCATAACGATTGCAATATTATGCATAATTCATGTTAGTTTGTAGAAGGGTTTGGATAGATTTTCATGCACATTATCTGATACTTGTATTTATATTATTGCCAAATAAATCGTTTAATATTGATTCATACCAAGGGAACATCTACTAAAATTTAATTTTCAAGTAGTAACTAACGTTAAAATTTCTTTGTTTTCAACATTTACCTATTTGTATTGAAAGTATCTTGTAATGTGTGCAATAGCATGCAAAAATCTTGTTGGGTTATTGAATATTTAGGTTAGTATTCCGAATTCCTTATCTAATACTTCAAATACTCATCATTATTCTAATTGTTTGTTGTTGTTTTTTATTTGTTTCTTTTTTATATTTTTTATAGTTTTTTTTTTTTTTGTTTATTTTGAAAAATACTATAATGAATATCTATTGATTCTTTTTGTTTAAAAAAGGTGATATAATGAAACCAATGTAAATTAAGAGTATGATATTGTAAATATGAACACAAACATTCAGTCCGGATGAACCCTGCAAAAAGATATTTCCAACAATCTTTAAATAATGTCGCTATGTAAACGTTAATATACACATATTACATCGGAAAGTTCATACAGCACAAATTAGTACTGAGTGATCTAACATATATCAATGTTAATATAACATTTATCCTTGTAATAAATGTTTGTTCCTAATTTCTTTAGTAAAAATATCTTTCTCAACTTCAAAGATGTAAGACTGAAATCTGTTGTACGTTATTGTATTTTACGACAATTATCAAATCATCGATTTTCGGCACAGAACAAGGTTCTTATATATATCATCCATTGCCTGATGTATTTAGATAAAGGTAGCAAGAAATGTGTAAGATAAACTGTTTTGCATATATTATTTCTGTCATATCTTTATTTTTTTCATAAAAGCTACCATCCTATCTCGTTGGAGTCTGTGTTTATATAAAAGCTAAACACCCTATCTTTATAAAGTACATTTTGAGTCACAGCTGAAATCACCGTAATGTAACAAAATATGTGTAACTAGGAGACAGACGGGGAACGTCATCGAATGCATTAAGATATCAACCTATATTTATCGTTTCATTATGATTCTTAATCACTAAATTACTTTAAGATATCGATTTCTGATACTCCAAAAGAAAAGAATACAATTTCTCTAGCTTTATGATTTATTTACTGGTTTATAATAGGATATCTGTGATACCATTAATAAGTATGATGATAGTATTTAGTATAATTCATGACAATATACTACAAACGAATTATGTAAATATGTTGTTAGTGTTAGAAAACATGATTCGAAATATATTAAGTATTTATAAAAGCAAATAATAAGATAAATGTCATAAAACAAAATATTATTAATCGTCATACAAATGTTTATACTAAATTAGGGTTTTGTCAGCTTGACTATATTCCCTGGGGCTAGGTAAAACTGGGCATGGATTTCCATTGATAACTACTAAAAGGGCATATCACCTTGGGTTTTGTCAGATTGACTGTATTTCCTGAGACTAAACCGGTTATAGATTTCCGTTGATAACTACAAAAAGGCATATGATCGTTGATTTTGACAGATTAACTGTAATTTCTGAGGATAGAACCGGGCACACATTTCCGTTATCAAATTCTTAACAGGCCTATCACCGTGGGTTTGGTCAACTTGGCGGTATTCCCTGAAACTAGAACCGGGCTAAGTATTCTGTTGAAAACATCTATAAAGGCCTGTCACCGTAGGTTTAGTCAGCTTGATTGTATTACCTGAGCTCCTGCAGTTCCGTTAAGAACTACAAAAAGGGCTATCATCGTGTGTTTTGTCAGCTTGGGTATATGTCCTGAGGCTTGTACCGGGCTTAGTATTCTCTTGAAAACTACAAAAAGTCCTTTATCGTGATTTTGGTCATTGTGTGCAATCTCTCAGGCTTGAACCGGGCATGGAATTTCGTTAATAACTACTAAAATGGTCTAACAGCGTGTGTTTGTTCATATTGACTGTATTCCCTGAGACTAGAAACCGTGACGGTCATGGATTTCCGTTAAGAACTACGACAAAAGGCTACCAAAGTTTGTTTGGCCAAACGGACTGTTTTTCCTGAAGCTAGAACCGTGCATGGATTTTGCTTAAAAATTACCAAAAAAGGCCTTTCACCGTGGGTTTGGTTAGCTTTACAGTATTTCCTATGTCTAGGGCAATTCTTATTATTCTCTTGAAAAGTGTAAAAAGTCCTTTATCGTGGGTTTGGTCAGCTTGACTGTATTCCCTGAGGCTAAATCTGTGCTAAAAGGCCTTTCACCGTGGGTTTGGTTAGCTTTACAGTATTTCCTATGTCTAGGGCAATTCTTATTATTCTCTTGAAAAGTGTAAAAAGGCCTTTATCGTGGGTTTGGTCAGCTTGACTGTATTCCCTGAGGCTAGATCTGTGCTAAAAGGTCTATCACTGTGGGTTTGGTTAGCTTTACTGTATTCTCTAAGTCTAGGACCATGCTTATTATTCTTAAGAAAACTATAAAATGGCCAATCACCGTAGGTTTTGCTTGACTGTATTTCTTGAGGCTAGAAACAAGCATGGTTTTCCGTTAAAAATACTAAAAAGCTTATAACCATAAGTTTTTGTCAGATTGACTGTATTTCCTGAGGCTAGAACCAGGCATTTATTTCTGTTATTATCTACTCAATAGGCCTATCACCGTGGGATTTGGTCAGATTGACTGTATTCTCTCTAAGGGCAGAACCGGGCTTAGTATTCTGTTGAAAACAATTATAAAGGCCTATCAACGTAGGTTTGGTCAGTTTGACTGTTTTAGTTAAGGCTAGAACCCGTGCATTGCTTTCCGTTAAGAAATACGAAAAAGGGCTATCATCGTGGGTTTGGTTAGGTTTGCTATATTCCATAAGGCTAGAACCGGGCTAAGTATTCTGTTGAAAACTAAAGAAAAGGCATATCACCGTGGCTTTGGTCATGTGACTGTACTCCCTGAACCGGGCATAAACTTCCGTCAATAACTACTAAAAAGGCATATCAGCGTGGGTTTGGTCACATTGACTGTATCCCGTGAGACCAGAAACCGTCATGGATTTCCGGCTGGACTGTTTTGCCTGAAGCTAGAACTGGGTATGGATTTCCTTTAAAACTACCGGAAAGGCCTATCACCGTTGGTTCGGTTAGCTTGACTGTATTCCCTTTAAAAAATAATTGCATGGATTTCCTTTAAAATCTACGAAAAAGTCTTATCATCGCGGGATTTGTCAGCTTGACTGTATTTCCTGATGCTTGAACCACACATGGATGTCCGATAAGAACTTCGAAAGAGGCCTATCACACAGGGTTTGTCAACTTGACTTAAGATCGTGAGACTAGAACCGGGCTCAATATTCTGTCGAAAACAACTATAAAGGCCTATCACCATAGGTTTGGTCAGTTTAACTGTATTAACTGATGCTAGAACCGGGCATTGCTTTCCGTTGAGAACTACTAAAAGGCCTATAACCGTGGGTTTAATCAGCTTCACTGTATTCCCTGAAGCTAAAACTTGGCATGGATTTCCGTTGATAACTACAAAAAAGGCGTATCACCTTTTGTCGTTTTTCCTTTTTTAATTGTTTATTTTGCTGCTGTAAAGGAGAACTCTAATGGTGTTTCCATGGTTGGCAAAATGGTTACGTAAAAAGTACCTTTCATATAGGGAAAAACAAATCGCCTGTCAAAACAAATGCCACGCCAAAATCTTTTTTAAGGCCATATTTCTTGGGCTAGAGTTTTGTGCCTTATATTGCTGTAAAGAAGAACCTTAAAACTAATACAAATAGTGTCTTATACAGAAAAGCACCTGAGTGTCATATAGAAAAAGAACAATTCTCCGGTCCGACTATGCCTCGCCAAAATCTCAAAGCCATATTTCTTGGGCTAGAGCTTTGTGCTTTATATTGATGTAAACAAGAACCTCCAAACTAATGCAATATTCAATTCGCAATGGCCATATGCATGTATAAACGGATGTATACTTCCAGTAGATAGCAAGTGTTTTTACAAAATTACCAAAGTATTGACTTTGTCGTAGTTTCTGCGTGGCTCCACGTGAAAACACGAACATATCTTTGTCATATAGCCGTGGTTTTGCCTTGCGGAGAGTAGGTACACAGTGGTGACTATGTTGTATTTTCGTATTGCGGCCCGAAAATACGCCATGACACAAATATAGCCACCATATATTGCAAGATTGCAATTTTACAATTTACCAGTGTAATGGTATAATTTTCATATTCAAAAGGAATTTATTTGTACTTATTTGGCACTATTTTTATAATACCTTCCTTAGAAAGGGTATTTTAAATACTTTTCAAAATTATTATAAATTTAGAACAATAATAATTGTAACATTTTTATGCTTATCGAAGTATCTTTGTAAATTACGGGTCATATAGTACAGATACACGGACATTTTTACATTAAGAAGGATAACTTACTAACTTTGAATTCAGATTGATTAACGTATTTAAAAGAAATGCATTTGTGCTTACAAAAACTTACATATCTATAGAAATCTCTTAACATGTAGCCGCAATAAAATCTTGTAAGGAGGGCTTTATTTACTGTTATTCTATTTTAAAGAAAGACTGTAAGATTAATAGACAATCAATACGGGTTTCAACAAAATTAATCCACTATCGATTGTATTTTTGTACTCTATTCACTTATTGCAAAAACTATATCAAATATAGAAAAATTGTTCGTTGCTTTCCTCGACTGGGAAAAGATTATATATAGAATTGACCGTATACTTCTATGGCAAAAACTTTTGAATGCTAATGTAACTTCTAAATTTATTGTTGCCGTAAGGTCCATGTATACCTCTGTTAAATCTTCCTTCCGTTATAACAATGTCAAGTCAACTCCAATAAATTCATATGTTGGAGTTAAACAGGGAGACCCGTCAAGCAGTTTATTGTGTTTATTTTTCCTTAATGATATTTTGGAAAGTACACGGAATAATTTAGACGGAATAATTTATCTTGGTGATATGCAATTATTTCTATTATTGTTCGCAGATGACGCTGCGATTTTTTCTAAAAGCCCTAAAACATTACAATCATTATTAAACGATATAGAATTATACTGTAATAATTACAATTTGAAACTTAATGTTAATAAAACAAAAATAATGATTTTTGAAAACGGTTTTGACACAAATTATGATTTTTACTTATATAACACAAAAATCGAAGTTGTCAAATCCTTTAAATATCTAGGTGTAAAACTATTCAAAAACGGACAGAGGAATAGAACGCAGGAACGTATAGCACAACATGCGTCTTTCGCTCTTCATAATTTATTTATTATCTTTAATCAAGTAGATTAACCTGTTTCACATAAAATTGTTTGATTCTCTCGTATCATCTACTTTAAATTACGCGGCGGAGGTATGGGGATCACACATCGCACCCGCTGTCGAAGTTATTCATTTTAAATTTTGTAGAAAAATTTTAGGAACTAAATTATCCACAAACCGAGAAGTGTTATATGGCGAGCTTGGTCGAACACCTATGTATTTTCAACGGAAACAAATTATGATTAATATTGGATTAAGTTATTATCGCTTCAAGAAAGTACTATCCTTTTTAAAACATATTCTATGTTAAAAATTGATGCTGACAATGGACAATCTTATAATGGTAAAAATTGGGCGTACACTATTAAACACATATTAGATGAATCTGGATTAATATTTGTATGGGGAAACCAATATAGCATACAGGTAGATTTTAAAGCAATTAAGTTCAGAATTCTTAGTTTGTATTACGAACAATGGTATACCTTGATAAATAATTCACCTCGTCTTGATACATACAGTTTAATTAAACATACTTTTGATTTAGAAAAATACTTAAGTGTAATTAAAGAACCAAAGTATAGAATAGCCTTATCTCGATTCAGAACATCGTCACACAATTTAGCTATAGAATATGGAAGATATCGTAATATTCCAGGAAATGAACGTTTTTGTGAAAATTGTCAATTTAATCAAATAGAGAATGAATATCATTTTTACTTATTTGCCCGAAGTTTGAGAAAAAAGTATTTTAAACGGTATTACTACACATGGCCGACTAAGCAAAAGCTTATCAATTTAATGTCTGAATCATCGTTAACTATTATAAATGGTTTAAGCAAATTTATATATCATGCTAACACTTTAAGAAATTAATCCTATCAAATGTGGTCTGTATTTTATTCATATGATTGTAAGGCTCTTCTGAAAAAATCCATGTACTTGTGTTGTCTGTGTTTATATATTTTGTACTTGCTATAAACATGTATTTGTTTAATGCAATAAAATTTTGAAGTTGAAGTATGTAAACAAAGAGTCCTTAAAACTTTTTATTTAAATTTCACTACAAAATTTAACCTTTCTTTTTTACATTTTCTTAACATTTTAACAACCAAGTTATCATAAAGGTCAGTGGTTTAATATTTTGGAGTATAAAAAGTTTTTTATACAATCTTTAATCGGTAATCTTTCCTAAAGCGAACAAAAGTTAAAAAATAAAAGAAACATTCACACGGGATTTTTTTCGACCTTAATACACAGATTTATCATTGACCTCTAAATTATCTTTATATTAAAATGAAGAATAATTCATAACTTATCACATGGATAATTTAAAACATCATGACTTTGTACTGAAAGTCAACACTACAAAACTACAAATTTATGACAAAAGTGATAAAGATATATAGCAACATGAAAGATTGTTATCGGAGCATAAGAAACCGGTTAATTAAACGCTTCAAGAGCGTAATAATAGCGAATAAACGTATTAAACTTAAAACATTGCTGCTTTTGTTGTTATTGTTGTTTTAAAGAATTAAATTTTACGGATTTTGTTAATGTCATGACTGTTCGATAAAAATCGACAATACAAATGTGGGTAGCATTGGTTTTGGTTGTCTTATTCATTTATTGAAATTTGAGAGATTTGAGAGTCAAAATTAATTTTATTTGGTCAATATTACAAAGCTTGTCCTCGTACACTTGCTAATTATTATTAAGATTTCTTTTTCTCTTTTTTAGGCTTGTATAAATGAAGAGGTGTTTGGCAATTGATATTTCTATTTCAATATTCTACTTAATTAAATACATCAAATCAAAGCAATTGAACAAGTTGATGTTCTATGCAAAGCAAGAATTATATAATAGCTTTGTGCCAAAATTAATTATATTACGTTCTGATACACTTTGAAGATATGAGCCGCGCCATGACAAAACCAACATAGTGCGTTTGCGACCAGCATGCACCCATACTTGCCTGCGCATCCGCACAGTCGTCTGATAAGGATCCATAGTTTCTTACTTGTAATTAGGGTTTGTAAGTGAACAGCATGGATCCTTATCAGACTGTGCGGATGCCCATGCTGGTCTTGATCCATGCTGATCGCAAACGTACTATGTTGATTTTGTCATGGCGCAGCTATATTGATATTAAATCTATAACGGTATATGTAATACAGGTTTACTTATATTTTTTTCGTTTAAAAATATTGCAGTTATTCACGTGTTCAACTTTTAACTTTTTCGAACTCAATTAAAGGTATTGAAAGAAAAAATTTGTTCGTTTTTAAATGAAATAATCAGATTTATGCATATTTCAAACTAAAAGGTTATTTTCTTTTTGGTCTATTTAAATCATTAATTTATTTTAAAATAAATGAATACAAATAAACAAATGAATAAATGAATGAACGAATCTGCTAAAGGATAATAGAGAAAAAAATACTCGTAATTATATAAAGTCCGATCTTTGGTTTCAATTTCATTTTACACAATGAAAAACAACAAAAAATACCGAGTGAACAAATGATCTGAATTTTTGTTTTAAAGTAATTCGTGTGGTCCTTAAACACCTGTAGACATCATGGTCTGTATTTTCTTCTTTAAAAAACTAGCGCTGATTTTATGTAATTTATGTATTATGCTAGTTTTTAAGTTATTGAATATTTAAACATACTGTTTTCACCAAAAACTCTTATCATTAGAACAACATAATGAACTTGTTATTTATTATAGTTTTCTCAACTGCAAGAGGAAGTTCGGTTTGAAATAAATATTTTCTATACTGATTGAAGTATAATTATAGGGTATTCTTTTTTCTTTCTAATTTCACCCTAAAATAAATTATTTCTCACATGCAATCATAACTTTACTTTATCCAAAAGGAACAATTTTGTCAATTATTTTCAATAATCACTATACATAATGCCCGATATGACAAGACCGTATATATTATGTTTTGAAAGAAACAATTGGGTACTGTTGTACTTATCTTTTTAGTTGAATCAAAGACGATTTTCTTCTGTTTTTCAAAACTTGTATCAAGTTGTAAGGTCACATACGAATTGTATTTATTTTGTATATTCTGAAACGGAGAAGAACATGGATAAAAGTTGTTACAAATATTGTAACATTTTATTTCTATTTTTCATTTTTATTCTATCTCTGTATATAGATTTTGCAAAAGCAGAAGGTAAGATTTATTTGTATATTTCTCATTCGATTATATCAAACTCCCTATTAATTTAGATTTTATCGATACAAATAAATAGAGATAGGAAATCAATCATATAATATGAATCACAATAAGCAACTAAGTTTTATTGACAATATTTTTTTATTAACAGAAAGTTAATTCTTACAGTAGAAACAATTTTTTTTTATAAATTACTGACATTAACGACCAAGTCTGAGAATATCAATATAACGTCAATGTTAAATATTAAAGTATTTTTAAGAAATGAACAACACCGCTTAGGCCATCATGGCATTTAAGCCTGTGGGCTGACTGTCCGGTATATTTACTACTTTACGACCCTCATTTCTGTGTACTTTATCTTAAATAGTTGATGTTCGGTTGGTCACTATATTTTTTCTGGCACCGCTGACGTCTTCCTGATAATTACATTATCTTCAAGCTCTATAAGTATTTAAGGAACACATTTCTGTGAAGTACAAAAGCTGCTGTTACAATTATAACATTTAAGGTCGGATGACGCACAAGTGCAAAAGTAAAACATATATTTTTTATAAAATATACTCTATCTCTGTTATTTCTAACCGACAGACTCCTACGTTTTTATATGAAACCTGCATAGGTAGCAATACTACATTTGTGTTCTTATGTTTAAATAATAATTCTACATGAAATTATTTTTGGCGAGTACAAAGTTATAAGCCCTACATTGGATGAGGGGTTAGATACGTCCAATACAGGTCTTGCAGTCCAGTATAATCAGTATTGTACTAAAATATGTATATTGAAATTTCAAAGCAAAGTGGTTGAGCATTGAGTCGGAACCTGAACTCCGTCAGAATCCGTCGGAGTCGATACATAGGTATTTCATGTACCATGAATTCCATGCTTATTTCATGTTTATTGTTAACTATATAAAGTGAATGAAATTTGAAGCCGTGAGTTAAGTTGAGAGAAAATTACATGTGATGTACATTGTAAAATAAAATAAAAATTTATTGGATTTATTAAATAGAGAAAGTTAGCAAGAAATCATTGCGTTTTAACTTGAATCAAACTCCAATGTGGCAAAGAAATCGAAAGCTTCCCCGCACTCCTGTATATTTTAACCATTTTGCTTTTGTTTGCTTACGGTAATAGCCAAGCAGATTCGAGTGACATTAGGAGTGAAAATTTGTGTAAGCATATTTATTAACTTGATTTCAGCCTCTTGTGAAGAGTCGTTGAAACAAACGAATTCAAATAGAAACAGTTTCTACCATCATTGGTGGATTTCGTCGTATTCTAATACAACACTGACATGGCACAACATGAGCTTATGGGATGGACATATGCAAATACCACAAAAAGAAACCCTTGCACGAGAATGCTTCAGTACACGGGGAAAAGGACTAGCTCTTACAGGTAAAATCAAATTCTCCTCATTTGTCTATATTAATAAGAATAGAAAAATGAATACTTAAAAACCGTTAATGATATCAACTGAGTTTTAAGGAAGCACCTTTTGTTGCATAGAAATTGTGGACAGCAATACACACGTACTTTTTATTGTTCATATTTTCTGAATAAAGAGAACACTTCAGATATTTTTTTGACTGTTCATACTTATAAAATGTTCAAGGCATATTTCAACAATTGACATACTATTGTATCATAATTATCGTTTTATTGTTTAGAAAAGCATCCCGATATTGAAGAAATGAATGAGAACACTATAGAGGTACATGCTTGCACCTTAAATGAGAAACGAAAATGCACATGGGACACTTATGTTCACATGAAGAAATGCAATGGAATCTTATTGTACAGTTTTCCCTTGGTCAACTACACGGAACCAGATACGAGTACAATGTTTTTTGGTATTTACATTTGCCTTGGTAAGTAAAGCCACGCATGATAAGGTATGGCAATTTAAGAGACATTATGTTTGTCATAATAAGGTAGATCTTGCATGCATTTGTGTAATCTCTATGAAACAACGGCAATTCCTTAACAAAATAACATAAATGAATGTTAAACTATACATGTTCATTCAATGGTTATCCATGTACGAATTACATCATTATAATGTTTTTCATCTTGTATATGTCAATGATTTACGCTTTGGAAACTGTAAAAAATGCAAACAGTGAACAGGTTTTGAGAAACACAAAAAGGGTTTATGGGCATTTAAGGTATAACTCGATCTGTGATATTTTCAAAGTTTTATCTACCATGACATATCACAATGCTTATTACTTATAGCCATATTTTTATAATAATCATAATTATAATAATAATAATAATAATAATAAATAAAACAGCAGCAGCAACAACAACAACAACAGCAACAACAACAACAACAAAATGATGATGAAGAAGACAATGTTTTTGATGATGATGATATGAATAAAAGTTAATTATCAAGATGGAATAAAGATAAATCAACATGATTTAACACACACATGGAAATATTTTGGCTGTTCATATGTTCATGTAAAAACTACACGTTAATGTAACTGTAATTGGTCATGTAAACAATCAATGTTTTATTTGCTATTTCAGACAGAATTTATACAGAAAGTAAGTAAAATACAATTTTGACATTTACCACTTCATTTAAAGTACATTATACAATCATTCGATATAATATAAGCGATTTTGCGGCTCTCTTTTCCTAAAATACCACGTTATACATTCATGTACATTAAATAAATGATTTTGATCAAGTACTACATCATTTTCCACAGTTCACTTATGTCAAACTGTGTGATAATGTGATATGAATAAATCCTTTAAGTATATAGTATAAACTGATATATTCATGATAAACCTTGTGTGGTTAAGTGACTAATTCTGTTCACAAGAAATTTAGATAAAAATGAAATGAGAGAATTTTAAGTTTGTGTATTTCAATCACCCTCAGATTATTAAATAATTGAATTATCCTTTGATCTGTTACATCTTTTTAAAGTTCAGATCGTGATAATGGAATTAAAGTACTAAGTTAGTTTCAGAACGGCAATCAAACACAAGAAATGATGTTGGTAGAAACCTCTCCATTCTTTCTTTCCCATGCATGGCACGTCTCATAATGTATGATAATTAAGATAAATATTGTCAAATCACTAGCATTTATTTTTATAACGTCTTATTGATTCTTATACATTTCAAGTTATGCCAATTTCAACTTTCTCATATCATGTTGGAGTTTGAAGCATAAGTACACAACTTTTGTATGTTATACAGAATCTTGTAAAAAAGCCTTATCAATACAAAACGACGAAAATAGACATGATGATATCTTGAAATTCACTCCTAATGATCAGTATGGTTGGCTTGATACATTCATAGACAGAAAGCAGTTTGTTTTGCCATCTCTTGAGGACATTGGGAAAATATTTGATACATGTTCATCATGGAAAGATTGGAATGTTCGTTACTTTTTGCAAGGTATGTGCATTTTTAAAAATTTGATAGATTTTTTCTTTTCCATTTAGAAAATTGAATTTGAATTCTTCCTTATTAATATTGTGATGAAAACAAAATTAGACAGAAGGAACAGACTAAATAAACGATTTACTTCATCACACTGATAAATATGTATATGAAGCTTTGTGAATAATCATAAATGTGAAAAGCACAAACTGAAGTGTAAACTTATATGTTTTTTTAGATTCATTGCCGGATGAAATAGGCGAAGATCCAATGAGACTTGTTGTTTGTTATGTTTATATATATGATGGTACTTACCATGTCGCATCGGATGATAACGGAAATTGTAATAATTATATCTATGTCAGATCGTGCAGTGGAAAACTACAGTTTGATTTAACTGGACTCTATCATGGACATGAAATATGTTTGAGTAGGTTTTTAAATTTAGTCATTTCTGAGAAATTCAATTGATACTTTAAAGTGTTTGATTTGACCACATGAATGATGAAATGATTAAGACACTTATTACTTTTTGTTCATTCTTGTGTATTGCTTTATACGTTTTTAACAATTTAAAATATGTTGAAATGATTCTTAGAATTATTACGTTTGGAACTTAACTAGCGATTTTCCGACCACTAAATACAGGTTGTAGACATTGTTGGTAGCAGGCATCACGGTTTGTCGCCCCCTGATGAAATTAGAAATCGTGACAGTAACCGTCATATAAGGCCCAAAACCCTTACTAAAAAGTGTCCAGATGGCCCCTAGTGATATTGTCGCCTTAAGATTTTTTGTAGATAAAGTCAAATAATTTTGAAACAAAAGTGGTCAGTTTGTCATTTTATAGACGAAAACTCAACATATAAATGAATCAGCACAACAATTTAAGTAAACATTTGCAAGTGATATTATTTGAAAAAATAGAAATATATTTAAAACTTAATTCAATAGATCGTTTTTGAAAACATTACATTCTTATATTTTAATTTTTTTTTACAATATAGTTAAGCATCAAAATGTATAAACCTTACATGTTATAAATGTCTTTTTTTACAAAATTCCATCATTTGTTTTAAGTACATTACAACACTGTAAAGGTAGCACCAGAGATCAGTCATGAAGAGACAACAATTACAGAAGATGATAAAAAAGTGATCTTTTACACCAGCAGTCTACAGTATAGATGTTCATTTAATGCCGTGGAAAACACACAATATAAAACAAACTGGTATTTTATATTTTCATTGCTTGGTAACACTGAAATCTTAAAAATACCATATCTCGAACATGTGCAATAAAGAAATGATAAAGCATTGTTCTAAACGTGTGATATGTAAGGTCAAGGTTAAAATCATGCCCATAAATCTGTTTTGAGTAGACAATTATGCGCTATATTTGGCAGACTTTGCACATTGGATAATTTTATTTATTACTACAATCGACTGCTGCAAGATTTATCATAGAGAGTAATGTCTAAAAACGCAGCTTAATACAAGAACACATGGTCGCCAATAGAAATAAGATTTTCAAACATGTTATTCTTTTCTAGATAGTAGAACCCATTAATTTTACAAATATAAAATTTCACAATCAGATCTTTGTTATTCGTAATGTTTAGTGCCACATCCCTCTTTGCATGTTCCACATACGTCAATCACGTGACATATTTATTGGAATTATTTTTGCATTTTGTAGCAATTATAAAAGATATTGTTCTCATATTATAATATCATTTACAAAGTGACTTTAAGTTACATGTGATCATTTAGTTTTCCATTTTGTTCATCTTCAATAAATGCATGCATGCAGAAAAAAGGCTCAAAATGACACATCTTTAGCAACAACTAAAACCAGTGTACATATATAAGAAATTAAAAAGATTAAATCAAATACATTTTCAGATATTTATAAACATGTTCTAAAGATATTAAAAGGCCTTTATTTCGGATCTGACCTTTTCAGCATTGTTCTAGATTATTCATTATATGTAAATTCTGTTTGTGAAAAATGTTTGAAATAATATGGGGTAAAACTAAATTATGAATGTATGACATATTTTTACTATCTATATGTTTTGCTATAGCAGTTTGAATTTGGAGCTTACATAATTTTGCTTGGCCAGACTTTCTATCTTGCATTAAAATATAGTTTATGTACATTTCTATATATGTTTAAAAAAAACCAATACTAACATACTTTTAATTTGTATAAATGCACCCATTTTTGAGAAATTAACTCACTTCTTATTCTTTAAGATATTTCTTATCTTAAAAATAAAGATAATTGGAAAAATATTTATGATTTAAACTTAAATTAGCATTCTAAGAACAATTTACTATAATAACGGAATATTTAAATGGAAAATCTTCTGCTATATATTTTTTTAAATAGAATCACATCAATATGCTATTGTCGCAATTATAAGTATCTTTGAAATAAGGCAATAATATATAGTTGAAATTATAGCGAGAAAAAGAATGAGCAATGGCTTTTTCGATTTATATTGCAATTATTTATTAGCTAACTTTTTATAATAAATGAATACAAATGTCTACCCACTAACGGTTTTAACGAGTGAAACCGGTAGATTATTTTCTTCAGTTATTATTATAGTTTTGCAAATGAATAATTGAATGTAAATCGAAAAATGTATCGCTTCATTGTTCTTTTTTCCACTATTTTTCGACTTATTATTTGAAACTTTTATTTTGAAATAATATATATGTCAAAATTGTAAATGAATCGACATTAAAGGCCTTTTATATGTACTTAACATATCTGGTTATAAATAACTAAGAATACTTATGCTTTTTGCAAAAAAAAAAAAAAAAAAAAAAAAAAAAAAAAAAAAAAAAAAAAAAAAAAAAAAAAGATGTACATTATACAATCATACATTTTGTGTAAATGTGCATATAAATTAATCGTTGATAAACAATCATAGGTATATAAACGGAACCTTTCAAGTACAGACGGGACCTTCTTCTAATATAGAAGACATGGCATTCAAAGAGAAATATCTTACAAGTTTGAAACACGGATACGAGGTACACCATTATTAATTTTATTTACACTTAATCAATTACATTATCTCTTTGAAAAGTATTGTGATCAGAGAAGTCGTTACGGCTTGCTTTTCTTTTTAATCACAAACACTTATCAATTCATCGCCATTTAAGAAATTGGAAATACAATGAAACTTTAAACATATTTTCATTTTTTATTGTAATTGTTTTTATCAAATGAAATAGAGTAAAGAGATTGCTTTTTATATCGTTTACCTAGGTCCGGTGTGGTGTATTTCCTGCAAATACAAACGAGACACAGGAAGCTACAAGTGATGCTTACTATGCCGGGTGGAAGGTTAGCATAGTAATATTACACCCAAAGAAATTAATATCATCAGTTAAAGCATTTCTGTTAGATGCAAAATAATAACGCAGAACAAAATATCTCCCCGATGAATTATACATTGATAGTATTGGGTTTCGGTTTCATTTTAATGATAAAGTAGAGAGCAATTGAATCCATAAAAAAAACTAAAAAAAATAAAAAAAATGTTTTAAGTCATACTCGTGTGTTCAGTCATACTCGTGTGTTCAAACATTGTTTCAGATATCACACAAAGATATCATACTAAGTAAAAGTGGGGTTGCTAACATAACAATTGAGCAAACAATACCCTTAGGATGTAACTACAGAGATGAAGATGTAGCAAGCTGCCTAGAAACAATATCGGTCCAGGACATTATAAATAATGTAGATGACTGTAGTTGTCGAATAATAGTACAAAGCTCCGATGATCCAAGTAAACCATTTGTAGAAATAAAGGTATAACGAGCGAGTGCGAATCTTCATTTGTCTCAGATTTACCTACTTTGATTTTTTTAATTTGTTTAGAATGGTCGTCCTTCATTTTCCTCAAATATAAAACAACATCACAATCAATATCTATATTTCTTCTTTTTTTATTTATATAAACACTTCTAGACAATTTTATTAGAATTTGATCATCCAAGAAATTGATTATTTTTTATTTTAATTTAATGCTTCATGATTTGACATATTACACATATACTTTTTATCTTACATTGGATCTTTATTTGTACAATTATCTCTTTAAGAGTTTGAAGAAAGGTGAAATGTGGACAAAGAAAATGTATACAGCACAACTTTCATCTATTGACAATGATTATGATGATCAGACCGCTTTTGACCTTCAATTAATATTGTCGTACAATGGATTAAGTGTCGCTGGAATACCTGTCACACAAATGGTATGAAATCTTAAAAATATTTAGTTTATTAAGTCATTTATTGTGATTAATGTTTTTTCAATGTTTATAACATGGTGATTCATCATATGAAATTGTTTTATGCAATATTGCGGATGATTGAAACGTATTTAACATATACCGAATTAATTTCCCTTTCAGGTGCTTGGTGAAGTTCATGTAAGTGAAAAATAGTTATTGAATATAGCAAAATATTATCATTGAACTATGATCTTTACTTGTAATTAGCATTTGTAACAATCATTAAGGATAATTATGTATGATGACTTATAATAAATAATTTTTAACGTGTGAAAGATATAATTTCTATCAACTTTATGAATCATTCATTGAAAGTTGTAATTTCTATCAATGAAATGAGCAACCTTTGTTATTGATAGCAAGTTATTAGTGAAAAAAGTAAGACATTTTGTACAGCTTTAAGAAAATTAAACTCTATTCAACAATCTTGTTTTGTGAAGTTTTATTATCCATGATTATCTTCCTTAAAAGCGCAAAAAACTATCGAAAACGTTTTAAATATTTTTATCCTTCATAAAGGTGGATATTACCGACGAAAATAGACACTGGAATAAAAGATGCTATTCCCACGTTGACCCCCATATGAAAACTGTAGAGGGCATGTAAGATACTGTTCTTTCAATTTCATAAGATAATACTTATATTTAGTTAGGAAATGATATTCAGGAAACAATATCATTTCATAAGTTTAGATTATTTTTGTTTTCAGTCTTTGAAATGCCTTCAAACGTTGGATAGTTTTGTTTAAGATGAGATTCTTTTCAACTGTATGAAATTTACTGCAATTCTTTAGATGGATGCCCTTGTTATAAATCTTTTACTAGCTCAGTCCTATATGAACAGTCTACAGAAGTAAACATGTCTGTCAAAATAATAAATTAACCTCTTCTGCTCCTTTCTATTTTGATCTTTGAATTGGATAAAAGAAAAATACATTTTGATTGTTTACTTCTTTCTTAAATATTTCATTATAGATATTACGAGGCACAGAGAGAGGGGGATTACATGTTGTACCTGAATGAGAAATTTCAAACGGAGGTAACGGCATGCGTGGTTTAATTCCTTTGTCTTTTTGATTGTTTTTCTGGCTATTACTTTTCTTTATTATATTATATACTTATTGTATAATAGCCTGATTCTTTTCGACTCATTGTTTTTATGCTCCCGCCATATAATGGCTGGGGCATATAGTATTACACTGCTCCGTCATTCCGTCCTTCCGTCATTCTGTCATTCCGTCATCATCAGTGTCCGTTCATTATCTTAGTAACGGTTGCACACATTCATCTCAAATTTGGCATGACAAAATACAGGTCAAGTTCGAATTTGGTAATGGTTCGATGATTTTTGACAGAGTTATGCCCCTTTTACTATGAAAATAATATGAAATTTTCAGTTTCCGTTCATTATCTCTCCAACGATATAACACATTCAACTCAAACTTGACATATGGATAGGTCATGTAAAAATACGGGTCAAGTTCGAATTTGGTAATGTTCGATGATTTTTTTGGCAGAGTTATGTCCCTTTTACTATGAAAATAATATGAAATTTTCAGTTTCCTTTCATTATCTCCCCAACAGTATTACACATTCAACTGAAACTTGACATATGGATATGTCATGAAAAAATACAGGTCAAGTTCGAATTTAGTCATGGTTCGATGATTTTTGGCAGAGTTATGTCCCTTTTACTTTGAAAATAATATGAAATTTTCAGTTTCCGTTCATTATCTCCTCTAGGGTATTACACATTCAACTCAAATTTGACATGTGGGTACATCAAAGAAATTCGCAGGTCAAGTTCAAATTTTGTTATGGTTCGATGATTTTTGGCAGAGTTATGCCCCTTTTACTTTGAAAAAAAAGGAAATTTTCAGTTCTCATTCATTCTCTCCCCAACAGTTGTACATATTCAACTCAAATTAAAGATATGGATATGCCATAAGAATGCATCGGTCAATTTCCAATTTGGTTATGGTTTGATGATAGCTGACAGAGTTATCCCTCTTGAACTTTGGAAAAAATCAGATATCTTAAGTTTCAGTTCATTATCTCCTCAATGGTTGTACACATTCAAGTCAAATTTGACATATAGATACATCTTAGGAATAAGCAGTTCAAGTTTGAATTTGGTCGTGGTTCAATGATTGTGGACAAAGTTATCTCCCTTGAATGTTGGGAAAATTTTGAATTTTCAGTTTCAGCACTCATACTTTTGTGGAAATGTATGTAGCCATTAATTTGGCTAGAAATATGCAATATGCAATTTACAAAAGGTTAACACTGAATAGTTTCAGTGCCTTGAACTTTGTTTAAAAATGGTTTGTGTAAACATTGTTTAGTTTTAAGAGCTTTGAACTTAAAATGAAAAAAATAATTTGTGCAAACAAATTTGGAACTAAATATTATAACATCTGCAAATTTGGCCGTATGCTGGGGCATCCGACACATTTCTAGTTTTTTTTTCAAATAACGAAGTTGATATATACACTTTTTGTGTCGGTTGTACAGAAACAATTAAATAATAATAAATGCGTCTCCCTTATGTAAGAAAACTGTGACTTTGCAGTCTTATCGCGATCACAACAATGTTTCCAAAACAAATATCATTTTGATTTGTTTAAGGAATATTTGATGTTTTTGCCATCTTAATTCAGCTTAAATCACACACTGTTTTTAAAAATGAATATGTTTAAACTTAAGTTTATCACATTTATGTCTTGAAATTTTATTCGTTAAAAGCTGTTAAGCCAACATATCGTTTTACTTTCGACCAGATAGTTGTAAAAAGAATAAAATGTCTTACTGTATACCTTTATCCACCTTTATCTCAATTAACCCATACAGGTACAAACATCTGCAAGATTTTGCAGACCTAGATACAGGCGTGGTCCCGTATGTGCCTGTGGAATAGCAATAGCTGTTGGTGTCGATCATTTTGTCATCAACAGATGTCATGATAAACCTTTCAAGTTTGATCTTTCATGCGGAGATGGTGGACTTATTGATATTGAACATATCAACGATTACAGATATATGGTATACATTTCTTTGTCTCATACGTGCTTTGAATAAAGCTTGTTGTTTTAACTGACTAAGAATAAACAAAGCATGATAATTTATAATGATGAATTTGTACTTATTATAATGAAAAAGGATTATTATAAATGCGTATAGCATCACAAATAATTTCGATAAAAATATGAATACCAAATTTGTTTAAGGTTCGAACACCAATTGGTACAATGATTGAAATACTTTTATGGGGTAACGTAATGAACATAGATGTGTACATGTCTGCCAAAGATTTTGGAAATGTGGCTGGACTTTGTGGAAACTTTGACGGGGATAGATCTAATGATCTAGAACATAGAGACGGAACTATTTCTGATGATAACAACAGAAGTTATAAATTTGCTGATAGCTGGAGGTTCGTGGTTGTGTTATGACCCAATTTATTTAAAAAACTTTCACTTATTTATAGTTTTTACATATTTTTGTGACATTTATTTTTGTAAAACATAAGGAAATAACAAAATATTTTAGGTTAATTGCTTTTAAACAAGGCATGTTTCTCCTACAAATCAAGTTATTAACAAACTTGATATATATCTATTTAGCGAGACCTTTTTTGTTTGCATGATTGATAATAGTTTTTGTCATTGTCAACAAAAGGGTTTCGTCGACTCTACTGTGAGTTCTGGATCTGTAGTGAAGGGGTCTGTAAAAAGATATGTTTGAGCTACTCAAAATATATGTTCTTCACTCCAACACAACCTAGGCTTGCGCCAACAATTTCAAAATTTAAGTGCGCATGCGTATTGCAGATTAGCTGGGAAATTGAAAAATTAGCAGGAACAGATAATCGAAGAGGTTGTTAAGTACTGTTATGTATAGGTGACGGCTTTTGGATGTGAGATATGAGCTATGAGTGTAAGAATTAAATTAAAAACTACGGAAACAAAAAGGAACAATGACAATAAAACATTACTCTTAAAAAACATACAGCACTTGACATTACGGGCAATGTATACTTGACCTGTGACATCATTATAAGTATTCAATTTTGGCAAATGTTGAGGTGTTATTTAATAACTTGCAAATCCATATTTTAATTGTCGTTAATTAAACTTGATCTAGAATACACAATTTGATTTTATGAGCATAATGTACTAACCCAACATTATGTCATGGAATAGTATTGATAGCAAATTGTGTAGTCTAGTCTTCGTTCATGTAAAGTGTATTTCATTTTAACATCTACAATGAATTGTGAAATGAGCCTAAGCAATGATGCGGATCAAATTAGTGTGCGATTGATCAATTCTTTATTTCATTTAATACTGGAGAACAGGAGTTGAATAGTTGAATAGTTTTGGCATCTTGGTACGGATTATATCATTTGTATTACAGATTGACTGATGAAGAAAATCTGTTTATAAACACAAAACGTAAACTTGATCACTGGAATGTAAATAATGTTGACCAGACATGTACACGAGCAAATTCAATAACAAGCAGAAAATGTAAGATCAGCAGAAGGAAAAGACGATCAGTTCCCGAACACTCAGAAATGAAAATGAGTACTCATTATCAACATTTGTTGTCGCGTAAAAAGGTATTGATTTTTAGTGTAGTATATGTGTAGATCCTGTATGTTTTGATCAAAGTGGAAGTGAAATTATATATATGTACATAATAATGCAAGAATGTGTAAGATATGTACTGCAAATATTTGTGCATATTATATGTAATCATTAAAATATATGCATTATTTCTTATTGTAAAATTTGACTTAAACCATATAGAAAATAAATTTCTACTTACCTCCTTTTATTTACATGATATGTTAAATTCGGTAATATCCTTATAAATAATGCCTTTTGGAACCTACAATATTGATAAATCTTAATTGTGATTTAAAACCTTAAAAAAATTGTGATACAGGATCTTTAAAGTCAATCTTTATCAATTAATTATCTTTGACTCTATATTTTAAATCATGCGTTTTAGCTTCTATCCACAAAATTCAACATTAACTGGATTTTTGATACAGTTGTCACAGACGATGCTGTTGTTAGTATTGTAAATGAGCCTTCCATCGAAACATGTAATATATGATGTTTATTCTACTCAGTTTCAATCAAATTCTTATATCGTGTGAAGTGGGCGTTAAATCTCTTTAACTGAATTACATAACTGCATAGATGATTGAGTTGAACTGACGTTAAAACGATGATGCCATTTTACTTTGAAGCTATAGAATAGCTTTCACATTTGTATTCTCTATATCTTTCTAGAGAGCCACAAACAGTTTTACTGAGGACGAGGCATTTCAGCTATGTAATCATTCAATCTATACAACACCAGCAGTCCAAGAATTTCCAGATCATCTCGCAGGGGAAGACCCAGATGTTGTCGTAGAACAGTGTGTTTATGACTTGACGGTGATTACTATATTACTTGTAATTTCCCCATTATGCAATTGACGGTCAACATGAGTTACATTGACCATGAGTCGAGCAGATATTGACTTAGATAAAATATGTTGAAATCAAGACACTTTATTAAACCGTTCATGATCGTTAATTGCTTTATAGGATATATGGCACTAAACCAGCAAACAAAAGTACGTAAATCAAACTTAATATCCTTTTGTGAAAATTTCAGAATTAATAAAAACAACGTTCTTCCTGTCAAATTGAAATAATGATTAAAAAACCGTACTGCTTCGCATTCTGAATAGGAAAAAGGTACAATTGACAAAGGCCTCAATGAATGTCATTTTATAATCATACAATTTTCATTAACAATTCCTCAAATACTTTCATCATAAACAAATCGTTTGACAATTGCATCTGTGCTTAATGTGTTAAGTTTTTTCATTGTATCATGTACGTGGTACTTTCCGTACATGTATCTGCGCTATATCAATTTGAAATATTGTATAGTTTTTGTTTTTCATTATTTGGTTCTTTGACTGCGCAATTTTAATTTGTTTTCTATCGTGTTTTGGGGGGGTTTTTAATTATTTTTAAAAAAACTATCAAAAAAAAAACTAAACGATTACTGAAATTTTCATACTGTTTTCTTTTTTAACTGATTCATCAAGCTGCTTATATGTGGGCTTAATGGGGTCAATAAAAGTTGTGCAAAAAGCGATGGAACCCAAAAATTTTATCAAACTTTTAAAAAATTACAAATTTTCTTCACTAACCTGCTTTTAGCAAGGAAACGACACAGCTTGGATTGATGCACACGTGACAATTCTAAACAATGCTGCCGATACAATTCTCAGAATGAGCCCAATTTATGTCGCTAATAATACAGATAAAGTAAACTCGTTTCGCAATGAAATTTGTATGAATAATTGCAGTGGAAACGGAATTTGTGCTGGGACAGGTGTGTTAATATTTTTAAATACTCTTATGTTCTTTTTGATAAAAAAGAAGGTTGTTTGTAAAAGATTTTCTAAAATGATAAGAATAATGTACAAATTTGTATTAATAAATTTTATAAAACATTAATGAGCATATAGCAATAATTGAACTTTGACATCAATGGTTGTTTTGTGTCACATTAAGGTCTTTGCACATGCAATGGAATATTTCGAGGACCTGATTGCAGTATAGACATCAAATTCCACCCGTTGTGTTGGGAATAGAAAGGGGGGGGTGTGTTACAATAAGGGGTGAGGACACTTACAGTTTTAAATAACACAAAAATTATTTGATGGTTTTTTGTGCAACACCACCCAATATAAGGGTTTTAAAAATATATCACTGTATTTGTTTCATCAGGTAAAAGAAAACAAAACAAAGGAATACAATAATAAGGGGGGCAAAAATACAAAAATCCTTGGAAAATTACACAAAATTTGAATCAAACTGTTTTAGTCGATTGATTTATTTACAATAACCTATTGTTCAAATATCGTTTCTCTATTGGTAAAATCATACAAAAATAAAATTAGAAACTGTATAACTGAAATACGTGTTTGTATATTGTCTCCTACTTCCTGCTTTTCTTAGGTATATTCCAATGGTTCACGTATGGAAGGAAATACATCAGTAGGTCTTGGTTATTACGAGGATATCTTTACTGGCGAGTGCTGTGTTCAAACGGCGACAATGAATAGCTCTTTCGATTTAAATCACGATACCGACAAATTGTCTGTCATAATGTACGAGCTCTCTATCAGCAATGATGGTGAAAATTATGGGGATGCCAACCCTGTATATATCTATGATATAATATGTCTTGAACATGTTGAGATAAATGATGCAGTTACATTCAGGCTAAAGGTAATCATTAAATACCTATAATTTATGTCTTGAAAATATATGTTATATCTGAAAATAAGCGATGTAGTATGTGAAGAAACTGTATTGAAGTGATAGGCTTAAAAGACACACATAAGTGTGAAGTATTAAAAGATATACATACATACACAACGTCTCCTGATTTCCTTATACAAAATATACTATTGTTTTGGTTTGGTTTTAAGTCGCACTTTGCACTTAGACATAAAAAAAATTTGATGGAAGAAGAAATATTTGTTTGTTGTATTTTTGAATAAGAAATACCTTCTTTGAGTTGATTATTTCTATAGACATGATAGCGACATATTATTAAATAGAAATATATAATTCTTAAATAACCCTTTTTATAGAATAGCTTTTGCTTCATCGCTGCTACGTGCATTGCTCAGAATTTCAAAGTATTCGACAATGATACATGCTTTACCTGTGATCCTTCAAACGACCCTTACGGTTGGACGAAATGTAAGTATATGTGCATTTGAGTCAATATTTCCGCCACATTTTAAACTGAAAAATTTAAGTGAATACTTGAAATTACAATACTAATGATGTGTAAGTCATGTTTATCATTTGAATATTTTTTTACTTGTTCTACTTTCCTACAAATTTTGTTGTAATTGCATCAAATTCAAAACTAGATAAGAATGCTTATTTATTTTTAAGCAGATATTTGAATGAAAACAAATAAAGATAAATAGGTTTTACCAATAAATCAACAGTTTATGTTTAAAGGCTAAAGGACTATATCGGTATAAGCAAAGCTGATATGTCTTCGTTAATGTATTTCATTTCGTAGATGATTGTGAAGACTCAGGTACGGGATTAGGAACAGGGGCTATTGTAGGAATCGTCATTGGCTCATCAATCATTGTTGTAGTAGCAGGTGTGCTGATATATGTGTTTGTATCCAAAGTTTTAAAGAAACACAGGTAAATTTTTAAAATTAAATATATATACAAAAATGGAAATCTTGATAGAGAATAAAGTCTGCAAATGTAAAAATGTAAAAGTATAAATTAACTTTTTTGCAAAAGTGAAAATTTTGACTTCTGTTTTAATGTGTCAAAAAGGAAAGAAAGTGCATGATTTAATGTTTTAATTTTCATACTTAAAATAATCAATTTTAAGAGCGATGGTTTTCGGTGATTTTACAAGTTCGCAACTACAGTAAAAACCCTCAATTAAGACCACCATCGGGCCTGGACCAAAGTGGTCTTAATTGCGGGGTGGTCTTAATTTTGAGTATTCTTATTGCTTACACACTTTACGACCATGTTCTATTTTAGTCATTTTGTGTGAATAAACAATATGTATATTAACCTGCAAATATTAAAGTATGTTGTAATGTTACATCTGATGGGAAGAAAACATTTCTGAAGAAATTTATTATAAAATTCTATTTGATCTGATTTCAATATAAATTATTATATGATGTACATAATACACCCATCAAATAACTAATAAATTCATAGCAAAATCAGTGTGCTTAAATCAACATTAAACCACTCTAAAATCTACTTTCTCACCTTATTTCATACAATATCCCAATAATAAAAGGTGTTTTTGATACCTTGTGAAATGAAGTGTCATGCCTAAGAGCATTTAAGCAGAAAATAACAACATAACAACAAATTAAAGATCTAGGTAGGTGTTGACTTTAAATCTGTGGTCTCAATAGTGGGGTCAAATAAAGAACAAAATAGAGAATTGGGACTGAATCTGGTGGTCTTAAAAGTGGATAAGCGAGGTGGTCTTAATTCTTGATCATGTAACCATTGACATGAAGAACAGAAAATTCCGTTCTTATAAAAACTGGTCTTAATAGCGGGTGGTCTTAATTCCGGGGTGGTCTTAAGGAGGGATTCTACTGTAGTTTGAAGGAAATTTCACATCATTTGGTAAACATTTACATGGATAAATTTTATTTTTTATAATAATCAGTGGAATTTGTACTAATCATAATTTGCCATTTATCTATTTTAATATTCAAGATTAAAATGCATTATTGATCATTCAGTTCATCAATCGGCGTTCAACCAAAGACATGGGTGTCAGATGATGATTTACATAGAAAGAAAATGCAAATGAATGGCAACCTAACAAGATTTCTCAATCCAGCTAAACCAAAATTTCAACAGAACGTAATGATCGGAGCAGCACATCAAATTCACCAAGGTGCAAAGGATATCTCAACTAGAGAAACCGATATGATCAATAGAGAGATCGACAATTATGAAAGCGAAAGTGGGCAACACTCTGCAACACCAAACAATTCAAAGCCAAAAAGGGACATTTCGTATATAGATATTGAATTGGACTAAAATAAAGTCCGCATGACAATACAAAAATGAATGAATGTACAGTCTATTTCTAAGAGGTGTATTACCGAATGTTAACAAGCTTGCAGAAACCATTTTTTTTACTGATGACATTTCATAACGATTGCAATGTTATGCATAAATAACGTTAGTTTGTAGAGGGTTTTGGATAGATTTCCTTGCACATTATTTTATACTAGTATTTATATTATTGCCAAATTAATCGTTATAATATTGATTCATACCATGGGAATGTCTACTAAAAATCATTTTCAAGTAGTAACTAACGTTTAGATTGTTTTGTTTTATTTTCAAGTAGAAACTGACGCTAAAATTGTTTTGTTTTCAACATCTACCTATTTTTATTGAAAGTATCTTGTAATGTGTGCAAAAGCATGCAAAAATCTTGTTGGGTTATAGAATATGTATGTTAGTATTCCGAATTCCTTATCTAGTACTTCAAATATTCATCATTAATCTAATTGTTTGTTGTTGTTTTTCAATTGTTTCTTTTTTATATTTTTTTATAGTTTTGGTTTTTTTGTTTTGTTTATTTTTGAAAAATACTATATCTGACTTTTAAAATGAATGCTTGTTGATTCTTTTTGTTACAAAAGGTGATATAATGAAACCAATGTAAATTAAAAGTATCATATTGTAAATATGAACACAAACATTCTGTCAGGTTGGACCATCACAAAACAAAAAGTAGAAGAAAGAAAAAAGTTATTTCCAACCAAAATCTGAAACCTTTTTCAATCTCTTAATTATGTCGCTGTGTAAATTTTAATATACACATATTACATCGAAAAGTCCATATAGCGCTGTATCAAATTAGTACTGAGTGATATTTTTTACTCATATAAACCATGATCTACCATATAACAATGTTAATGTAACATTTATCCTTGTATGTTAGAAATGTTTGTTCCAAATTTCTTAAGAAAAATATCTTTTTCAACTTCAAAGATATAAAATTGAAGTCTGTTGTACGTCATTGTATTTTACGACAATTACTATTGTCATTCTTCTAGAAAATTCACATGTTTAGCATGAGTACTCAATTTTAAGGTTGGTTTAGTGGTCATTTCTTATAAAGTCTATGGGAAAATCAATACAGAAGTCTGAACTTTTTTAGTTTTGAAACTCGTCTCGGGAAAAAATAAAAACATATGTCAAATTACCTCCCACTGATCATAAAGTCGATCAAAATCTGCATCAGAGTAATCTTGAATGTCTTTTTTTTTTCGTAGTTCCTAACGGATACATGCCCGGTTCTAGCCTCAGGAAATACAGTCAAGCTGACCAAACCCACGGTGGTAGGCCTTTTTCGTAGTTCCTAACGGAAATACATGACCATTTCTAGTTTCAGAGAATACAGTCAAAATAAAGAAAATAAGAATCCCTAAGGAAAACACGGCAAAATTGAAAATGTTGCAAGCTCGGTATGATTGAGCCTGTTCATGGACGGTACTGTAAAGTGCAAGCAAACGTTCACGCCCCCTAGCACCGGCTTAAGCAGAATGCAAAATTTAACATGAACTGGAACAATTTGGAATTTTGAAACATCCGCAGATGTGTTCATATGGCGATTATCAAACTGAACAAACCCACAGTGATAGGACATTTTCGTTGTT
The DNA here is from genome assembly GCF_026571515.1 of Ruditapes philippinarum. NCBI lineage: Eukaryota > Metazoa > Mollusca > Bivalvia > Venerida > Veneridae > Ruditapes > Ruditapes philippinarum. The sequence continues at coordinate 44,099 of NW_026852906.1, forward strand.
CTAAACGGAAATCCATGCCTGCTTCTGGTCTCAGGGAAGACAGTCAAGCTGACCAAACCCAGGCAGACAGGTCTATTTAGTAGTTATTAACGGAAAACCAAGCCCGGTTTTAGCTTCAGGGAATACAGTCAAACCCGCAGTGATAGGCCTTTAAAAGAAATCCGTGCCCGGTTCTATCCTCAGTGAATACAGCCAAGTTGAAGAAACCTTAGGTGAAAGGTTTTTTAAGTAGTTACTAACGGAAATCCATTCTCGGCTATAGACTCTAGCGTCAGGTTCTAGCCTCAGGGAATACAATTAAGCTGGTCAAAGGTGAAAGAATGCTTTTTTGTAGTTTTTTTTACGGAAATCCATGCCCGGATCTAGCCTAAGGGAATACAGTCAAGCTGACCAAACCCACGGTGATGTGCCTATTTTGTAGTTCATAATAGTAAAGAAATCCGGTTCTAGCATCATTGAATTCAATCAAGCTGCGCAAACCCACAGTGATAGGCCTTTTTAGTAGTTATTAACAGAAATCTATACCCGGTTTTAGCCTCAGGGAATACAGTCAAGCTGACAAATACCACCGTGAAAGGCCCTTTTGTAGTGATTAACAGAAATTCATCCCGTTTCTAGGCTCAAGGAGTATAGTAAAGCTGACCAAACCCACAGTGATAAGCCTTTTTCTTAGCTCTTAACGGAAATCAATGCCTGGTTATAGCTTCAGGGAATAATTTAAGCAGATAATACACGCGATGATAGGCTTTTTTCGTAGTTCTGAACGAAAATGCACACCTATTTCTAGTTTAAAGGAATACAGTCAAGGTGACCAAACCCACAATGGTAGGCCTTTTTAGTAGTTCATAACAGTAAAAAAGTCCGGTTCTAGCGTCATTGAATTCAATAAAACTGAGCAAACCCACGGTGATATGTCTTTTTAGTAGTTATTAACGGAAATCCATGCCCAGTTCTAGCGTCATGGAATACAGTCAAGGAGACCAAAAGGCTATGCAACCCCATAGGCCTTTTAGAAGTTCTTAATGAAAATATATCCCCGGTTCTAGCGTAGGGGAATAAAGTCAAGGTGACCAAAGTTACGGTGATAGGTCTTTTTGTAGCTTTCAACAGTAAACTTAATCCAGTTCTATCCTCAGGGAACACAGTCAAGCTGACAAAACTTACACTAATAGGCCTTTTTCGTAGTTCTGAACAGAAACCCATGCAATTTCTAGTCAAATGTAATCAAGTTAAGGTGACCAAACCCACAGTGATAGACATTTTAGTAGTTGTTAAGGGAAATCCATGCCCGATTCTAACCTTATGAAATACAGGCAAACTCACCACATTGACTATTAAAGGCCTCGAGGAATACAGTCAAACTAAACAAACCCACGGTGATATGCCTTTTTAGTAGTAATTAACAGAAATGCATGTGCCCGGTTCTAGCCTCATGAAATACAGTCAAGCTGAACAAACACACGGTGGCAGGCAATTTCATTAGTATTTAACGGAAATTCATGTCCGGTTCTAGCCTCAGGAAATACAGCTGACAAAACCGAAGATGATAGGCCTTTTTCAGTAAAAAATAGCCCGGTTCTAGCATCAGGGAATACAGTCAAGCTTAGCAAACCCACGGTGATAGGCCTGTTAAGAAGTTATTAACAGAAATCCATGCCCGGTTACAGCGTCGGGAAATACAGACAAGCTGGAAAAAAACGCACGGCGACAGGCATTTTTATAAGTTATTAACGGAAATTCATGCCCGGTCTTGGCCTCAGGGAAAATCGTCAAACCTGCAATACCCACGGTGATAGGCTAGCTTTTTCGTAGTTTTCTGAACGGAGGTATATGCCTATTTCAAGTCAAAGGGAATACCGTCAGGGTGATCAAACCCACGGTGTTCGACCTTTTTAATAGTTATAAACTGAAATCCAAGCCCATTTTAGTCTTAGGGAATACAGTCAAGCTGACCAAACCCACGGTGATATGCGTTATTAGTAGTTATTAACGGAAATCCATGCCCGGGTTCTAACCTCGGGGAATAGTCAAGCTGACAAAACCCACGGTGATAGGCCTTTTTAGTATATTAGTTTATTATTATAGATAAGTTTCAAATATTTCTATTCAGAAGTCATTTTTTCTTAATTCTTTTTATAAAAATGGAAAATGCTCCCACTCGGACTCGATTTCAGAGATGCTCCCACTCGGACCTAGATATATACAAATTTTGAAAGCACATTGCTGTGTTAAGATATTATTATTTTTTCAAAATATCTTTATATTCAAGTTCATATATTCATATACATGTAATCAGTTAGAATTCAATGAAACAGCATTTTTAAAATACGATACTAATATTTAGCATATTTTATCATAACAGTCTCGTAAATATGTCTTCTTAGAGGATCAGTTATCGGCCTAAAAATAAGAAAAAAAGGTTGTGTTAAAACAATTCCTCGTTTAATATAGTCGCTGAAAAAGAAACAAATTGATTATACATTTTAAAAATATAATAACGTTTTGTTTACAGTTTGAATACAGTCAAGGAGACCAAAAGGCTATGCAACTCCATAGGTCTTTTAGAAGTTCTTAATGAAAATATATCCCCGGTTCTAGCCTAGGGGAATAAAGTCAAGGTGACCAAACCGACGGTGATAGGCCTTTTTGTAGCTTTCAACAGTAAACTTAATCCGGTTCTAGCCTCAGGGAATAAAGTCAAGCTGACAAAACTTACACTAATAGGCATTTTTCGTAGTTCTGAACGGAAACCGATGCCAATTTCTAGTCAAATGTAATCAAGTTAAGGTGACCAAACCCACAGTGATAGACATTTTAGTAGTTGTTAAGGGAAATCCATGCCCGATTCTAACCTAATGAAATACAGGCAAACTCACCACATTGACTATTAAAGGCCTCGAGGAATACAGTCAAACTAAACAAACCCACGGTGATATGCCTTTTTAGTAGTAATTAAAGGAAATGCATATGCCCGGTTCTAGCCTCATGAAATACAGTCAAGCTGAAAAAACACACGGTGGCAGGCAATTTCATTAGTTATTAACGGAAATTCATGTCCGGTTCTAGCCTCAGGAAATACAGCTGACAAAACCGAAGATGATAGGCCTTTTTCAGTAAAGAATAGCCCGGTTCTAGCATCAGGGAATACAGTCAAGCTTAGCAAACCCACGGTGATAGGCCTGTTAAGAAGTTATTAACAGAAATCCATGCCCGGTTACAGCGTCGGGAAATACAGACAAGCTGAAAAAACGCACGGCGACAGGCATTTTTATAAGTTATTAACGGAAATTCATTCCCGGTCTTGGCCTCAGGGAAAATCGTCAAACCTGCAATACCCACGGTGATAGGCTAGCTTTTTCGTAGTTTTCTGAACGGAGGTATATGCCTATTTCAAGTCAAAGGGAATACCGTCAGGGTGATCAAACCCACGGTGTTCGACCTTTTTAATAGTTATAAACTGAAATCCAAGCCCATTTTAGTCTTAGGGAATACAGTCAAGCTGACCAAACCCACGGTGATATGCGTTATTAGTAGTTATTAACGGAAATCCATGCCCGGGTTCTAAACTCGGGGAATAGTCAAGCTGACAAAACCCACGGTGATAGGCCTTTTTAGTATATTAGTTTATTATTCTAGATAAGTTTCAAATATTTCTATTCAGAAGTCATTTTTTCTTAATTCTTTTTATAAAAATGGAAAATGCTCCCACTCGGACTCGATTTCAGAGATGCTCCCACTCGGACCTAGATATATACAAATTTTGAAAGCACATTGCTGTGTTAAGATATTATTATTTTTTCAAAATATCTTTATATTCAAGTTCATATATTCATATACATGTAATCAGTTAGAATTCAATGAAACAGCATTTTTAAAATACGATACTAATATTTAGCATATTTTATCATAACAGTCTCGTAAATATGTCTTCTTAGAGGATCAGTTATCGGCCTAAAAATAAGAAAAAAGGTTGTGTTAAAACAATTCCTCGTTTAATATAGTCGCTGAAAAAGAAACAAATTGATTATACATTTTAAAAATATAATAACGTTTTGTTTTGCAGAAAGTATTTGTGTTTGTGACCAGTATGGGAAAAGGTATAAACCACATTGCGACGTAAGGAAGCACATGGCAGGACATCTTGGCACGGCATAGCTGGAGCAAATATTTTAGATACCAACTGTGGATATATCTCAGTGAGGAGGAATACTCTAGAAAACACAAGAATAATAGCTCTTTGAAGTAATTGTCTTTTGTTCAGTTTTTGCGTTAATTTTTGGACAATGTGTCATAAAGGATCAATTTATCTGAAACTTCACTGGAGGATAGATTTCAATAAAGTAAAATACCGCAAACAAGAATGACAACTCTCCAGTTTTGGAGTTATTGCTCTTTGTATTCACTATGATTAGTTTGCAAGGACCATACCTCTAAAGGTATTTGAGATATAAACTTGAAACTTTATATTGAACATGTTTAATAGAAGTGAATAGCAGAGCATAAGGACCAGAAGTGTTCACTTAATGCTTCTTTGTTGTTTTTTCTTTGTTTTTTTTTATGGGAGTGTTATTTTTGTCATGATTTATTATGTCTAGGCTATAACTTTCATTAATTTTCACGAGTGTCATTATTTAGATTTTTACATGTATGTAAGGGTTACTTCGCCTTTGAAATGTATTTCCTCATTTTCGGCTGGGGATTTTACTGTCTGTGATTTCTTCTTGTATGGTTGTTATTATTTTAACGTCATTCAAATATCATGAAATCAATTTTCTATGGTTTCATATCATTATTTCAATGCTCAAATGAAGATTTATCAATATTGTATGTTCCAAAAAGCATTGTTTATAAAGATAATACCGAATTTACATTTCATAAAGGGAGGTACATTGTGTATTTAGAAATGTATTTTCTATTAAGTGTAAGTTGAATTCTTCAATAAGAAATGAATGCATACATGTATATTTTAATGATTACATAATAATGTGGACAAGCATTTGCAGTACGTATTTTACATATTCCTTAATGTTTGAAAATTGTTTTAGTAGCATATTTATATACATTACATATAAAATTTCAATTGGTAACAGCATGAAATATAACTTACAGGATCTTAAGTAACCAAGATATGGTAAAGACTGTGATAAAGAAATAACTGCATGTGATTTTTGTTTTCTTATTTATTTTATTTTGTTATTTTAGGTAAAAATACGTACATATGTTAACTTTCATACTTAAAATTGTCAAAGTTGTCAATAATTGTGAAGCATGCTTTATGTGCCATGGTATGGCAGTACATTGACTTTTTAACCAGTTCATGACTAAAATGATTTACATGTTGTTCTTTAATAAACTATTCAAATCGACCGATAGATATTGACTTCTTTATGTTCATGAACGTACCATTATGTTGTTTTAAAATCTAAATCACAAGTTTAACAAACACGCAAATCATTGGGTTTTAAATTATCAACAAGATATTAAAGTCAGCGATTATTGAATAAATGCAGGCCTGTAATATGTGTACGTGTCCAACAGAATCTTAATCCAGTATGGTACTAAACAATGTATAATGACTTCTTTATAAAACACCACCATTTTTTTAACATCTCTACAAACTTTATTCTTGAGATCCAAACTGTCCATTTAAAGTCTTATAGTCCTAGCTTTGTTGTAGGCAATAATTTTGAATCCAACACAAGCCAAGTGCACCTTTTTGTAAAGTGATCCTGTTAGTTGAAACTTTGCCATGGCACCTTGTTTCTGCCCAACGACGACATTCTTCAGAATCAAAGAAGTGATCTCTGTAAAAAGAAGGAAAAAGTTAATGTCGCCAAACACATAAGTTATTGACAAAATGGTGTAAAAATTGTGAGAATAATCCATAAAAGCTTAACACAGCAATGTGCTTTCAAAATGTATATATTTGGGTCCGAGTGGGAGCATCTCTGAAATCGAGTCCGAGTGGGAGCATTTTCCATTTTTATAAAAAAAAAAATTAAAAACTGACTTCGAATAGAAATATTTAAAACTATTAAGTAAACATGACTCGGTTTATTTTCCGGTACGTTAAAAATAATTTTCAGGAAGGTTTTCAGCCTTATTTCTTATACGTTTTAGGAAAAGTCCAATTAAGTGGGAGCATTCAGAGAAAAACACTTATCCCGTTTTCAGGCCTAAACCAGGCAATAAATCTATAAACTTGTTTTTACAATTATCTCAAGTAATATATTCTTTGGTGCGCAACATAATTTTTTAATACTCTTGCGTTTTATTATAATAAAATTGTATTTTACCTTCGAGTCTCGACGAAAAAATGGTCCAAGTAGAAGCATTCAGCAGGTGCGCGATGACATACTAACTTATCCTACCATTGTAGTAATACTTTACATACATGTCTCAGTTTAGCTTCTCTAAACTTTATTTCATGCTCAGCCTCAGAATTGCTGTTAACAATTAGGACTTATCTTGAGCGGCTTGTTCTCGTGAAATTTAACAGATCTATTATTTTTAAAGCTATATAGACAATGCTATATCTTTTAGTAAAATACTTTTATTGCGGAAATTTGTTGAAAAATCTAGGAAATTTTCACTGAATCTGTCTAGTTTAAATAAAAGAATGTACAAAACTATGTTTGGGATACTACATTCCCTATCACTAGTCAAGTCAATTTGGTCCTTAATTGCGAGGTTTTTTTTTTTTTTTTTTTTTTTTTTTTTTGGGGGGGGGGGGGGGGGTAGATAATGCATACTGTGTTTTAACCTATATTGTACAGAGTTTAAAATGTAACATATCTTTTCTGTATGTACTCAAAAGATGTTTATTTTACATTTAAAAGGAGTTCTTTCGCAATTATCAGCATTTTCAAACATCAATAAATTGGTTTGATAAATAGTAAATGCATTCTAACCATAATTATACTTTCTAAGGTGTAAACAACTTGATTAACAAGCCTGTGAAATGCGTCTTGAATTTTAAGTAAATCAATAACTATGATTTACAAATATCTATAAATAAATTACAACACTAGCTGTTAACAGTAAACTTGTGAGTTAATATTTTCTGCAGCCGACTGTAGGCCTACATTAATTTAATGCAATTAAGGTCCGCTCAATATTGATGGGGATAATGTATCAAAGTAAGTGACTTGCTTAAATTTATTATTTTAAAATGTTGTGTTTTTTTAAATTAATAATGATAAAAAAATATTTTGTGCTATTACATAGGTTGTGATTTAATGAGATATTCTACGTGAGTATATTTTAACATCAGCACCGGTTATAATTACAGGAAGTAAACTGCCATCTATCGGCAATTTGGGGAATTACGTGAAAAGCACAAAGAAACAAGTTGGCCGCAAAATAAAGCCATATTTTACTGTCATACGGTAGTTAAACAATATCTATATGGGGCAACAGTTGATAATGTATTAAAGACACGAATTTGCATGGTTGATTTTGTTTGTACTTACCTGTAAACAGTTGAAACACCATCCCGAGCAATAGACCGGTTGCTGAGTTTTTGTTAGCAACTGATTTGACTGTCAAATTCTGCAGTTCTAAAATTAGAAAGATTGCAGAATCATTCTCGAATTTATAAGTATATGTAACTTATAAATTGTTTATTATCGGTTCGATTTATAATAGAATTTAAAAAATAAATAATTTGAGTTTCAGCATCCATAAAATTGAAATGATAAATTCAAATTGACCATCACCATGTCTTTTATTATTTTGAATAATTCAAAGTGCTTCAGTTAATATTCTATGCTGTTGGATGTAACATTCATGTCTTAATATTGTTTTCATGGCTACCCAAATAGTAATGCCATTTATTATGATTAATAATAAAAGGGAAAACTTTATAAACAAATTCCATTTTTAAGAAAGATCTGTATGACATTAAAGAAATAGAAATTTCATGAATCAAATTAGTGCCGGAACTTATGAAAAGTTAACAATCATATGATATGGACATGCCCTTTTTGGCAGTTTGTCAAATTGAAAGCAGCATATTATATGAACAGGATGTCATATTCTTGTTTCTGAATTCTAATGATCTGTCATTATTTTAACAGTGCATGAAATGGATTTAAATTATGAGTCAGAAAAGAAATTATGACTTATTAGGACTGCAACAATTCAGATACCTTACTTTTTGGTTCCATTTCAGATATATTTATAACTTGTAACCATCTTAATTATTGAATTTTGAATTGAATATAAACTTTATTGTAGATAATATTACCACAGACACTCTTGTTTGACTGTGCCTTGATCATTTGATGTACCAAACCAAAACCTGGATAATCAGATAGTAGTGCATTCAGATGAATTTGAACTTCGGTGAATTATTGTTCCCTTACTCTCAGACTCTTTGTCAGCAACATAATATAAGGCCTCTTTAGTTTCATTGCAGTAGTTTTCAGAGAAATTTGTCGCTTATTTTTTTATGAGCTTTATCACTGGTGTAACTCTCCAGGAACGATGGTTAGGAAACTACCCGCCTATATGACTGAAATACTGTTGGAAAAAGGCGTAAAATTAAACAAACAAACAAACAATCATAAGTTACAATTTTAAATTCGACATAGATGCCATGCACATGTTTATATTATCTTATAATAATTTTTACTTATTTATATAATTTAAAACACATGGATACAAATATTAAATTCAGCTACAAGAATAAAATAATATCATAAATCTATAAATATATAACTTATAAGTAGAAACTTATCCTCCCAACAGATACCATCAATTGATATATATAGCTATAAAAATAGATTATTGCAAATTCAAATCAATTTTCAATTTCCATTATTATCACTTATTTAATACTGTAACTTAAGTGTAAGTTATACCTCAGTCAAAAATGCAAATAATGTAACACATAAAACAAGAAAGTAACATTGTGATCTTGTTTAAGTCCATTTTAGCAGGATATCCACTGTCTAAAAACCATTTCCTCAAAATGCAAAAAAATTAATAAAGAGTGAATACATTTTCAGTGGGAGGGTAGGCTACTGGGTAGGTAGCATGGCACTTATATAATGTCAGTCTGACAGTTGTTTATAATACACAATTTTTTTCCAGAATTTTGGAAACATGATCCATACCCATGGAATTGGCAATTTCAGCGATGCTTTGTTAAAAATTGGGGAAAAAAATACATGACTGATATTTTGTAGTGATTAAATGAAAGCAGACAATCACTGTCTAGGATAGAATCTTCATACATATAAACACTTTAACAGTGGAAAAACCCTTATTTTTAAAAAAAAAATAGAATTTTTTATTTAATATTTTTATTTTGTAATTTTCAGTTGAGGAATTTTTTCCTGTGGATTGATTCGGACAATAATATGTACTATTTTCAGTTGGGAATATGAACGAATATCGGTTATAAGATCAGCCAAAAAAAAATCTTTATAAATATGATGTCTTTTCATTTGATTACAGTAACTGTGATATGCAGCACAGACCAGACAGTGTAAATGGGTGGAGCAAATATTTTGTGTGCCCGAAATGAATGATGCTGATGTTATGTCAAGTGCATATGCGGCCTATGCACAAAATTTATCTAGTCTAGGTAAGATTTCGTTATTTCAGTACATTATATTTAGTTTGCAAGGCCCCTAAAATCATGACTGAGTTAAGTTAGACATGCCCCAAACCCAGTCATGGCAGAGAAAAGTTTTTCACGCCTCTGGCCATGGCAGAGTTTATGTGGTCTAGATGAGATTTCATTAAGTCTTAAGTTAGAAATATAATAAGTAAAAGATTAAGATAGTTTATTCATATGGCAAATGAGTTTATTTACATGGCAAATGTGTATTTTTTGGAAACTGTGACAAAATTCAAAAGAGAAATAAAAATTATAGCATTTTAAGGCATAATGGGCCTTTTTACTACTTGCTAAAACGCAACAGAAGCAAAAGATGGTTCTTGAAATTGGCCAGTGAGTATCTTTTTTTGAAACTATAACAGGATATAAAAAAAAAAAAAAATAAAAAAAAATTGAGAAATAAAAGTGACATCAATGTTTCAAATCAAGGAAACAGATGGGTGACATTAAGTGAACCAATGTTTGACATAAAGGAAACAGATGGGTGACATTACTGGAACCAATCTATTTAAATTGTAAGCATTTCCTGCAAGAATCTGGTTGCCACTCGCCAGTGGCATTCATGTAATTGACAGTCACCAATGAGTACATGACTGACATTCGACTGTTAACTCTGATTCACCTATTATAACTGAGTTATACCCATGACTGACATTCGACTGTTAACTCTGATTCACCTATTATAACTGAGTTATACCCATGACTGACATTCGACTGTTAACTCTGATTCACCTATTATAACTGAGTTATACCCATGACTGACATTCGACTGTTAACTCTGATTCACCTATTATAACTGAGTTATACCCATGACTGACATTCGACTGTTAACTCTGATTCACCTATTATAACTGAGTTATACCCATGACTGACATTCGACTGTTAACTCTGATTCACCTATTATAACTGAGTTATACCCATGACTGACATTCGACTGTTAACTCTGATTCACCTATTATAACTGAGTTATACCCATGACTGACATTCGACTGTTAACTCTGATTCACCTATTATAACTGAGTTATACCCATGACTGACATTCAACTGTTAACTCTGATTCACCTATTATAACTGAGTTATACCCATGACTGACATTCGACTGTTAACTCTGATTCACCTATTATAACTGAGTTATACCCATGACTGACATTCAACTGTTAACTCTGATTCACCTATTATAACTGAGTTATACCCATGACTGACATTCGACTGTTAACTCTGATTCACCTATTATAACTGAGTTATACCCATGACTGACATTCGACTGTTAACTCTGATTCACCTATTATAACTGAGCTATACCCATGACTGACATTCAACTGATAAAAGGTCACTCCTTGGTAAATGTCAAAATTTTACAAGTGAATCAAAGGGAGTGGTGGCCTAATGGTTAAGATGTCTGTCTCTCTACCCAGAGAACAAATGTTCAAGCCATACTCGTGTCACGACCATGTTTCTTCATATGACACCCGTACTGGTTGGTTTCAAAAAGCAGACTCGAAAGTGATTAGTCTAAGATGCAAGAACTTGTTTCACAATTAAGCTTTAATAGATGTGTTTAAACTAAACAAATGAATCAAGCTTATAGGTGAGCATCACTTAAAACTGTCATTCATCTATGACTGACATTCACTTGTTTTACATTTACCAATTAAAGTTCACCGTTGACGTATTTCAGGTATCCATGACAACCCGGGGCTGATTGAGCAGCTTCAGTCATTCCTAAAAACCAATGGTTTACATAGTTCATCCCCTGCCGGGACCAGGAAACTCTCATCTGATAACTTACAGGTAAAATTATTATACCCGTTAACATTAAATTATTAAAGCTACATAACATTTTATTAAAGCCACATAACATTTTATTGAAGCTACATGCCTTCAGATTTTCAAGAAAATCAGCCTTGAGAAAAACGTACTTAAATTTTAAGAAAAGTAAAAATATTCACAATTTGAGAAATAATTGTCCCCCACCTTTTCGAATATAGAAATAGGCTCCGTCCGTCCGTCTGTCCCAGGGATAAAAACTAACCATTTAAGCTTGGTGGCCACCTGGGCCACTTACTGTAAAATTTTGGTGGCCCAGTAAATATATTAGTGGACCAACAAATTATGAACAGAAAGGGACTAGCACTGGCAAATTTTTTAGCCATTTTTTTTGCAACGAAAATTGCGTGCCTGTATTTTATTTTCAAATAAGGAAGAATGGTATGGCATGAGGTATTTAGAAAACATAAACTATATTGTCCACTTTTATTTTGGTATCTACATTTTTTATCACATTAACACATTAAACTTATAAAATTTACAGTCATAATTATAAAAGCTTCCAGCTCAGTAGCTATGACATTTGCCTGGTTAAGTCAGTGGCATGACAGTAACAGCAGAAACACATTTCAATGTGCTGCTTCAGCTTGCTTGGTTAATGACAAAGATTTGGCTTGAAGACTATCTGTATCTGAAATAATACAGAAGAAACAAGTTTGAAAGTAAGAAGAGTGAAGAAAATAATATTGAAAATTCTAAACTAAAGATAATTAAGGAATAAAATCACATGTACTACTGTCATTTTAAGAGTACATGAATCAGTATAAGTTATCTGAAGGCATTTTCTGTTTGTATGTTACTTAACTGAATCTTTCTTTAATATTTCACAGTCATAAGCCATTTATAAATGAATACTTCTGCAAGAGCTTTAGGGGTTACAAAACTTAAATTTGATTTTAAGTCAAATCAAGGTCAATCTTTTTTTCCAAGGAATTCTCTTTAAATCCAAATGTCAAATAAATTTCTTGTAAAGGTTAGAATAAAATGGCAATCAACCCCCTCCCCCGAAGAAAAAAAAAGAAAACATAAAAAAAAACATAAAAAAAACAACCATTACTCTAAACCAATATTTTCTTTTGATCTGTTTATCAACAACGATAAAATTTACTGAATGCAAACTTACCGTCAACAGGTCAAGTTGTCAACTGCAGAGCATAATTTGTCGCTATTTCATACCCAAACTTCAGATTAGATTAGCGATAATCTTGAGTAATCTTGGGATGCCGCTACTTATTGTTTCATGTTAAATATTAAGACCCAATTTCCAATGCATATTCAACAAACTGCCAGGTATGTTCACGACAATTAGTGTCATATTTATCAGCTGATGTAAACAAACGGTGAGGGTCAGTGTATTAGACTGTGTTACTTTTCATATCAATATTTAATACAGAAGGGGAGGTAAAAATATAAACCAGTCAATGACCCACAAGAAGTAGACTGTGTCGCTGTGTTTTGAGATAAGAAGCGGTAAAGCGGAAATTGAAAATGGAAAACCAAATGTGTACTTTTCCGTTCTTAAAATAGCAAATTCTAAATTTAGACTGGAGATTCCAAAAGTGGAAGTTTGAGCTAATCGTGATTTTCTTGTGCCAATTTAATAATTTTGGAGCCAATTTGCTCCTTTGATTTTTCACACAAGTTGATTAATTTAATCTACGGCCGATTTTTTTTAAGTCGCCGACTGGACGACTATTTTGAAATTTTTGGTGGCCCAATTGCAAATTAAGTCGCCGTGGGCGACTGGGCGACCGCTAATTTTCAGCCCTGCTGTCCGAGCAAACATTTTGGGTTTAGGGGCTATATAACAGTAAAGAGAACAATAGGTTCATTCCGTGATCAAAGGGTTAAGGGGCTAGTAGCCCTTAAGAAAACAAACAAAATAGCCCCTAAAGCCAAAATGTTGGAACGTCTGTCCGACTGTCCGTCACTCTTTCGTGTCCGGTCCATAACTTTGTCATTTATGAAAGGAATTAGAAATAACTTGGCACAAATGTTTATTATAATAAGACGATGTGTCATGCGCAACAACCAGACCCCTACCTCCAGGGTCAAGGTCGCACTTGCTCATTCAAGGTCAACATTGTCTATTTGAGGGTATATGTCGTGTCCGGTCCATAACTTTCTTATCTATGAAGGAGTTTTGTAAATACTTGCCATAATTGTTCACAATAATCAGACAATGTATCATGCGCAAAAACTGGTCACCTACCTCCAAGGTCAAGGTCACACTAAGAGGTCAAATACTTACATAGTCTGTTATAGGGTATATTTTGTGTCCAATCTATAACTTCTTCATAGTTCAAGGGATTTTGAAATAACTTGGCACAAATAGTCACAATAATTAGCCCATTACTTCATATACACGCCTTTTAACGCCCTTTTCACCCCCCCCCCCTTTTTTGTTGTCTCAAATGATGAAAAAATGCCTTATTTAGGCCCCAAACACTTGTTTTTGTTTGAGAAATGTTGTTAAAAAAAATGACCTCTTTTTCGGCGCGGCCCCCCAACCAAAAGATACATCAGGGGGTTGCCAGAAGGGGGATGTGCCCCCTTCTGTTTTGGGGGGTTTGAAGGGGGGCGGAGTCCCCCTCATCGCCAAGAAAATTTTGGACTTGTGAGAGGCTGTAAATGACCCCAGATTGATCATAAGGTAACGTGTAACCAACGCTGAAAAGCATTTGACTCTATCTCAATCCATTGATAAGTTGCAGCACTTTGAAATCAATTTTGATGGAAAAAATCAACGCAAAATAGTGATTTTTGGCAATTTTGAGATGTCCCCTCGTTGCCATGGTAACAGAAAATTTAAGTCTGAGCATGTTGTTGCAAGGACAATGGTCCAGTCAACATTTGTGCCAAGTTTGATTAGTGTTGAAGCAGTTTTTATAGTATTATAGCAATTTGAACTTGTAACGGGAGACTTTTCAATGAAAACGGCCATTTTTCACAAAATGCTCATGAAGCAATGGGTTAATGAAAAAAATAAAAAAATCTACAAAACAACAATTTTTCTTCAAATTTATATGACAGGCCATGTTTAAACATGAAAAAACGCGATTTAGGGTAATTTCAAGTATTTTCATCATTTTCAGTTAACCCATTACTTCATATACACGCCTTTTAACGCCTTTTTCACCCCCCCCCTTTTTTTGTTGTCTCAAATGATGAAAAAATGCCTTATTTAGGCCCCAAACACTTGTTTTTGTTTGAGAAATGTAGTTAAAAAAAATGACCTCTTTTTCGGCGCGGCCCCCCAACCAAAAGATACATCAGGGGGTTGCCAGAAGGGGGATGTGCCCCCTTCTGTTTGGGGGGTTTGAAGGGGGGCGGAGTCCCCCTCATCGCCAAGAAAATTTTGGACTTGTGAGAGGCTGTAAATGACCCCAGATTGATCATAAGGTAACGTGTAACCAACGCTGAAAAGCATTTGACTCTATCTCAATCCATTGAGAAGTTGCAGCACTTTGAAATCAATTTTGATGGAAAAAATCAACGCAAAATAGTGATTTTTGGCAATTTTGAGATGTCCCCTCGTTGCCATGGTTACAGAAAATTTAAGCCTGAGCATGTTGTTGCAAGGGCAATGGTCCAGTCAACATTTGTGCCAAGTTTGATTAGTGTTGAAGCAGTTTTTATAGTATTATAGCAATTTGAACTTGTACAGGGAGACTTTTCAATGAAAACAGCCATTTTTCACAAAATGCTCATGAAGTAATGGGTTAATGAAAAAAATAAAAAAATCTACAAAACAACAATTTTTCTTCAAATTTATATGACAGGCCATGTTTAAACATGAAAAAACGCGATTTAGGGTAATTTCAAGTATTTTCATCATTTTCAGTTAACCCATTACTTCATATACACGCCTTTTAACGCCCTTTTCACCCCCCCCTTTTTTGTTGTCTCAAATGATGAAAAAATGCCTTATTTAGGCCCCAAACACTTGTTTTTGTTTGAGAAATGTTGTTAAAAAAAATGACCTCTTTTTCGGCGCGGCCCCCCAACCAAAAGATACATCAGGGGGTTGCCAGAAGGGGGATGTGCCCCCTTCTGTTTTGGGGGGTTTGAAGGGGGGCGGAGTCCCCCTCATCGCCAAGAAAATTTTGGACTTGTGAGAGGCTGTAAATGACCCCAGATTGATCATAAGGTAACGTGTAACCAACGCTGAAAAGCATTTGACTCTATCTCAATCCATTGATAAGTTGCAGCACTTTGAAATCAATTTTGATGGAAAAAATCAACGCAAAATAGTGATTTTTGGCAATTTTGAGATGTCCCCTCGTTGCCATGGTAACAGAAAATTTAAGTCTGAGCATGTTGTTGCAAGGACAATGGTCCAGTCAACATTTGTGCCAAGTTTGATTAGTGTTGAAGCAGTTTTTATAGTATTATAGCAATTTGAACTTGTAACGGGAGACTTTTCAATGAAAACAGCCATTTTTCACAAAATGCTCATGAAGTAATGGGTTAATGAAAAAAAAAAAAAAAATCTACAAAACAACAGTTTTTCTTCAAAATTATATGACAGGCCATGTTTAAACATGAAAAAACGCGATTTAGGGTAATTTCAAGTATTTTCATCATTTTCAGTTAACCCATTACTTCATATACACGCCTTTTAACGCCCTTTTCACCCCCCCCCCTTTTTTTGTTGTCTCAAATGATGAAAAAATGCCTTATTTAGGCCCCAAACACTTGTTTTTGTTTGAGAAATGTTGTTAAAAAAAATGACCTCTTTTTCGGCGCGGCCCCCCAACCAAAAGATACATCAGGGGGTTGCCAGAAGGGGGATGTACCCCCTTCTGTTTTGGGGGGTTTGAAGGGGGGCGGAGTCCCCCTCATCGCCAAGAAAATTTTGGACTTGTGAGAGGCTGTAAATGACCCCAGATTGATCATAAGGTAACGTGTAACCAACGCTGAAAAGCATTTGACTCTATCTCAATCCATTGATAAGTTGCAGCACTTTGAAATCAATTTTGATGGAAAAAATCAACGCAAAATAGTGATTTTTGGCAATTTTGAGATGTCCCCTCGTTGCCATGGTAACAGAAAATTTAAGTCTGAGCATGTTGTTGCAAGGACAATGGTCCAGTCAACATTTGTGCCAAGTTTGATTAGTGTTGAAGCAGTTTTTATAGTATTATAGCAATTTGAACTTGTAACGGGAGACTTTTCAATGAAAACAGCCATTTTTCACAAAATGCTCATGAAGCAATGGGTTAGACAATATGTCAAGTACAACACCTGCACCCCTACCTCCAAGATCAAGGTCACACTTAGAGGTCAAAGGTAAACAGAGTCTGTTATTTGGTATATTTTGTGTCCCATCCATTACTTCTTCATAGATTAAGGGATTTTAAAATACTTGGCACAAATAGTCACAATGATTAGATGATATGTCATGCGTAACATCTGTGTCCCTACCTCCAAGGTCAAGGTCACACTTAGAGGTCAAAAATTTACATAGTCTGTTATAGGGTATATTTTGTGTCCAATCTATAACTTCTTCATAGTTCAAGGGATTTTGAAAATACTTGGCACAAATAGTCTCAATAATAAGACGTTATGTCATGCACAACACCTGCTCCCCTACCTCCAAGGTCAAGGTCACACTTAGAGGTCAAAGCTTAACATGATAGATTTTTAAATTCCGTGTTTCATTTTATTTTTTTAACAAATTTATTGTTGCATTTGCAGATCTAGCATTGATCATAATTTTGGACTGAATGTCCTGAGATCCATACCTCAATCTTTTGAAATAGCACAATTTTATGCTTCATATAAAACTTCCTGAGGCGGGGGACGTTGGTAACTCTGTTACAAATTCTTGTTTACATGTTATTATTTACAATTAATGACTGATTTTACACCATATTGTTACTGTGTGACTAGGGCCGAACAGGCTATTTTTTGCATATTCTGGCCTATTGATGGTAATTTTAATAGATTATCTGTTTGCTGTTTGTAATGTGTAAATTACTTTCTTTATTCACTTCAAAATATTTTAATATTTTACTTTAAATACATTTTTTTTATGAAAATACATGTTAGCATAAATATGGAGGCATGCTGCCTAAAATTCATAGTTTTTGTATAATTGTTGCCAAATAAAAATATGTCTGCAAAATGTGTAATAAATGTACATGTCATTGTTATATAAAATCAAAAGTGTAATGAAGTTGATTCATTTCTTATATTTAGTGAATTTATCTACTGTCAGATTTATGTCCGTTGTTTGTATGTAGATCTTGTGGGGGATTTATTGTTTGTGTGTAGATGATATGTCACATTTATTGTTTGCAATGTGTGAAGTTGATATGTCAGATTTGTTGTTTGTGTGTAGAACCTAGATTTCATGTCAGATTTTTTGTATGTGTGTATATATCCTATGTCAAACTTATTTATGTCTCTTGAAAGTATTTTGATCTCATGTCAGATTTGTTGTTTGTGTGTAGAACCTATGTCTGACTCATTTATGTTTCTTGATTGTATTTTGAACTTATGTCAGATTTGTTGTTTTTGTGTAGAGCCTATGTCATATTTATGATTTTGATGTATCTAGATTTCATGTCATGTGTTTGTATGTGTGTAGATCCTATGTCAGACTTATTTATGTCTCTTGAAAGTATTTTGATCTTATGTCAGATTTGTTGTTTGTGTGTAGAACCTATGTCTGACTTATTTATGTTTCTTGATTGTATTTTGATCTTATGTCAGATTTGTCTTTTGTGTGTAGAACCTATGTCTGACTTATTTATGTTTCTTGATTGTATTTTGATCTTATGTCACATTTGTTGTTTATGTGTAGATCCTATGTCAGACTTGTTTATGTTTCTTGATTGTATTTTGAACTTATGTCACATTTGTGTTTTTGATTGTATCTAGATTTCGTGTCAGATTTGTTGTATATGTGTAGATCCTATGTCAGACTAATTTATGTCTCTTGATAGTATTTTGATCTTATGTCAGATTTGTTGTTTATTTGTAGATCCTATGTCAGATTTATGTATCTTGATTGTATGCATGTAGATTATATGTCAGATTTTGTTGTTTGTGTATAGATCCTATGTCAGATTCATGTTTTTATTTGTGTTAATATTAAGCTAGATTTATGTCTATTGTTTGTGTGTACAGTGATGTTACATGTATGTCAAATTTATTGTTTGTGTGTAGATATTTTGTCAGATTTATTATTTGTGTATAGTATTATGTTACAGTCGTTGTTTGTGTGTAGATTTTATGTCAGATGTCTATATCCTGAGTCAAATTTAGTGTTTTAATTATATATATATATATATATATATATATATATATATATATTTATGTATTGTAGGGAATGGACACAGCTACAGAAAGAGATAGTGATGTAAGACCTGCTTGTCGATTTTGTGGTAAAACTTTCGCACAGGCCAGTTATATAAAAGCACACGAGAGGTTACATACAGGTACGTATACTTCTTTTTATACTTTGCCAATTTTGTTTTTGAACATGCTTGCAGTTCTACTTGAAATCATAGGTATTTATGGTACAACTGGGAGTCACAGTCAAAGAATTGAATTTTTTACCAGTATTTCAGGCTTCTAAAAAGCAATATCTACAAGTCCAAATCACATTTTACTATTCCATCCCAAAGATTAGTTTAGACTTTAACTAGTTTTAAGGAATTTTGAAAAAGTAAATTGTAATACTTGCCTGAGAACTGATATTCAGTCTATCAGCATGTGAATTCTTTAACTAATGTACTACCTGAAAGTCAGTTGAAATTTCCATTATTCTGTTTTTGTTCAGATAAATATTTTCTTATTTAAATGTGAATGATATAGAACCTTAGAACTTGTCTTGTTCATCATTATAGTGCAAGGCCAGCTTGCACATCCATGCAGTCTTACTAGATTCCCCTGTTGCTGTTCTCATGATGAATAATTTTATACGAATCCCCCCCCCCCCCCCCCACTGCCCCAATTAAGGTTAGCCTGTTAGTGCAACAGGGAGGGCATTGGATTTGTAACCCTGGGGTGGCTGGTTTGATCCTTTGGCAAGGCAAAAATTTTCCGTGACAATTGAATCATTAATCTCAGACATTGAGTTTTCGGAAATAAAAAATGACCAGAGCATAGATATGTAGCTTGTATAGTGTAGAATCAATAAGCTTGTGGTCTTCTAAAATGTGTTTAGTTAAATTTAACTATAGAGTAAGAAAAGTAAAATTGATGATCATACATGTATATTGTATTATATACAGCTGTTACTATGGGTTTTATTGTAGCCTCACAATAACAAGAGATTCAAGCAAACATTGATTGAAGTTTAATGAGAAACTATAATTTTTATACTGTAATTAAAATGGCAAGGTATGGTATAAGCTGTCGCTATAAAAAAAATTAGTCAATACGCATTCGTTTTAGTCACTTATGTACTTTATTTATCTTTATACAATTACTGGCTGGTTTGTTAGGAGGGGAAAAAACCTTCACACAGCATACTGAACATTGTCACAGCCTGTTGTTTACATGTGACACTTTGTTTTCTACAGAAGTAAAGTATTGATTAAAATTGAAAACAATGTAAATAAAGTAATTTTCTACAGTATTGACTAGATTGAGAAATGTTACTTAGTGAATTATTTTCTCTATAAAACAACATTGAGAAATGTTACTTTGTGGTTTCTTTACTTTTCTCTATAAAACAACAAAGAATTGTCTAATCTTTGCATAAAGAATCACGGAGTGGCTACCTTCCAGGGTTTCATTTTCTTTCGATAGTTCAAGACTATTTACTTTTTAGTTTATCCCAAAAATTTAATGACACTAAAGTTTTGCTTCCCTTTTAACAAAATATTGTGTTATTTTCCATAAATTTAAAGGGCCTTCATCTATTTTTGTTCTAAAATTTTGAGTTTTCCCCTTTCTATGTAAACTTACAAAAAGTGATTTATTTCCATAGTAAACTTAAATAAAAGTGACACCTTTTCTTGATAGATTTATCAAAGAATAACCACTTCCCAATGTAACCAACAATGCAGTGATTTTTCACCTTATGCCTATAAAAGGTCTCTTCCCAAAACAATTTTTTTTTTAATTCATGCAGTTTTCCCATAAATATGATCTAATACCTTAATTTTTTACTTCCCAAATTAGCAAATTAAGCAATAATTTTCCTAAAGTTAAGTGAGAAAAAAAACCTGCTTTAACATTAACTGTAATTACTAAACTGTTAATTTAATAAACTAAAGACTTGCCTGAACTCTAAAGAAAAAAAGCTAACAAAAACCACTCATTCTTGGTAAACTAATTTTTCGCAGAGTTATCTGTTCACGCTACACCTTGGCTTATAAAGAGTGACCTCTTCCTAAACTTAAAAGGTGTGGTCCCTTGAATGTGTACTACACTATCTTTCAGACGCATAAAACTCACATAAAATTCAGAATGGCTAGAAATATATGAGAATTTTTCATAGTATAATATTTTGTTCAACATTTCAGGAGAAAAACCATACGTGTGTTCTGTATGCAATAAGGCATTTAGTGATGCTAGCAACTGGAAAAAGCACGAGCGCATGCATTCACGCCAGGTGCAAACTGCATTTGAAGACGGTGTAGTTCCCGTAGTAACAAGTGCCCCACCAACACCTGAACCGTTAACCCCTAGCTCGCCGAGCATCACCACAGGTCAGAACAGCAGTGCAATGTCTCACAGCAGTCTTAACTCCCAGATCTCGTCGTTTGCCGCCAGTTTGTCCCAATTACCTGCTACGTCAAGTTCGCCAGTGACCAGTTTTCCGGGGTTGTTCCCGGAAGTCTCGCTACCGTTGCCAATCACGTCTCAGTCTGCCCTGCAGCTTGCTCCGCACCTGTACACTATTAATTCGCAGAATTCCCAGAATTCAGAAGACGCAACAGATTTATCTCCACCCGCGAAACGAAATAAAGAGGAGAACAGTCGTGGTAAAGATGACACGCTGAGTTGTCACATATGTGGAAAGATGTTCTCGACGCCAGCCAGCTTATCCATGCATAAAAAAATACATTCTGGTGAAAGACCACATATCTGTCTAACTTGTGGAAAATCATTTACGCAGATTGGCACCTTGAGAGCCCATGAACGTGTACACACGGGTGAAAAACCTTACGAATGCACAATTTGTGGGAAAACATTTGCCCAGTGTGGAAGTTTCCGAATGCATGAAAGGCGCCACCATAGGGACATGATGGAAAACTTCCAAAAATGTTTTGTATGTGGAGCTAGCTTCCATTCGCTGGAAGAATTGCAGAAACATATGTTGTGCCATCCAGGGGCTTTCAATTTGAATCTGCAAAATTTACATCCTGGGTCCCTCGGTTTTCCTGGACCAATGCCACTTGGTTTTGGATTTCCACCGGATCTTGAAGGCAAAGGTGATATGATAAAACCCGAGGTGTCAGAGATGTCTGACATAGAAAAGGCATTTAGCTTATTTGCTGGACAACCAAAGTCTGCGCCAGTTACGTCCCTTGCAGAGCACTTTCAGTTGCCACCCTTTGTTTCAACTGCGCATGCTTTGATCCAGCGTTCCCTGTCACAGGGTAGTGATCCAAATACTGCTGTCTCGATGCTATTAGCATCCAACGGTGCTGAAAACTTGAACCTACTTGGTCAGCCTTTCAATGCGGCCCAAGGCATGCTGTCTCCGGCCCGTTTGCCAATACTCCGCCCTGAACGAGCCCCGTCCAATTCAAATGACCAACTTAAAATTGAGGAAGTGGAACCAGTAAGTACTACCACAAGAAGCCGAAAGTATTCGTCCGACTCGCATACGTCCATGTCAATGAATGATGGACCGTTATCTCAGTCTGACGGAAAAGCTAAAAATAGTGCTGATGAGGACCAAGATAATGATAACGATGGGTCCAATAAATTCGACCAATGTCAGAAAACCCCATCTGAAGACTCGAGCTTTGCCGAGTCTAGATCGACGGAGGATTTTCAGTCTGATGACCAACAGCATACTGGAGTTATAAGTCGTCGCAATCTTAACAAGCGAATGATATCATCATCAAATCTGCGGAAACAGCGAAGACCGATGCGCCGACTGAGCACAAGTGCGATTGTGGACCAAAGCACGTACCAGCAGCTATATAACGAGGAAGGGGAAGAACTCTCGGAGGATCAGTTAATGGTCTCGTTCCTGCTGTCTAAAGGAGAAGTCTACAAGTGCGAACACTGTCATATCATATTCGAGGACTGTACTCTATACCTTTTGCATAACGGATTTCATTCGAGCGATACCGATCCTTTTAAATGTGTCATATGTAAGAAATGTTGCGATGGGCGTGTTGAGTTCAACTGCCACCTAACGAGCCACATAAAGTAAAACTTCGTACAACCATTGCGGGAAAGAAGATTCAGATAAGACAGTGAACTGCAATATTAGAATAACGACAATATTTCACAAAACATGCAACAGTGCTTATAGATTGTGTACATAAAATTTAAAGCGCACTAAAAGATTTTTAGGGAAATTTGCAATATTTGGTGAATGGCATACAAGGAAAATAAACACTATGCTTATATTGCTTTGATAAAAAGGGAGATTTGTTAGATAAGAACAAGCTTTTGGGGCTACGGTTATAAAATGCACTATGAATGAGGCTTTATGAACAAAAAATAGGTCATAAAAGTTTGTTAGAATTGTCCACATGTGCTTTTAAATAGGTTAGAGAATAACTGCTGTTGGTGATAGAAAAAATGAACTTTTATACAATGGAATGATGAATAGGAAAAAGTTTTTTGTGAGTGCAAAAATGGATGAAAGTGTGTATATTTAAAATGTGCTGTTTGATATGGAAGTTGATCATCAAAGTGTTTTTTAAAGGAAATTCTGGCAGGTTTTTTTTTATCAGTTTACTGAAGAGAAATTTCTTGAAGTCAAATTTACAAAAGTTTTCTTTGGACAGTATTTGTGCAGGAAAAATTGATGACCAGTGAAGTAATAGAGAAATCAAATCAAATTCTGAAAAGCTAGTCAAAATAATTAGTTTAATATTATATAAACACAGATCTCGTGTTTTACAATTTAAAGTCTATAAAAGCACTAAAAAAAGTTAACAAGTATATACAATGAAATACCAAAGTGTAATCTTACCTATTTCTCCTAGATTAAGTAACCAAACATAAGTTGCCAAAGATCCAAAAATGAACCAAAATAATGCTAGAAGTCAATAAAAGCGAATCCAACACAAAAGATGCAAAATGAACCCCAAGATTGTGAAATCAACAAAAGTGAACAAGGAGAATGTGATTGAAATGGGAACAAAATTGAACAATGTGATGAAAATTCAAATCATAAAATGCCATTTATGAGTAACAGTGGAATGTTAATCAAAAGTTACAGGTGTGTTTGCGTGAGTGTGGAATAAATAGAATGTAAACATTGACAAAAGGAACTAGTCCTCGGAAGAAAAGAGACGCGATTTCGGTACAGAAAAGGCAAAAGACGGCTAGATGGCTAACCATTATAATCTCGACGGAAAATATAGAATTCATATCGCTTTGGATATTATATTAGATACTGTAATGTACAATGTACGTATATGTGTTTAACACATGTGCATTAATTACTTGCTGCTGTTTCTAAGAAATGTTGTATTTATTGAACATATTGAATCTATAAGTGTGTTACATTATTATATATATATATATATTATATATAAACTCCTGGCTTTTTTTTGACGATGTATCCACTCCTACATAATGTACATCTAGTGGATTAGAAGGCAGCATGGGGTCAGGGGGTTGTTTCACAAAGTAACTCGATTGTCCTTTTCTTTTCTTTTTTGTAAAAAACTCGCATCATTTTTTGAGACTTCCAACACTTGAAGTATTCATACATCATACATGCATGTCATTTTTTTGCTGTAACTTAAATATTTACCAGTCTGGCATTTTTCTGATTTATAGCAGATAGGGAATAAATCAAATACAACTTTCTTTTTTTAAAGAAAACTATAACTTATTCTAAAATATGCATAAAGTATTTATTATTTTTCAAACTGTCCGATTTTAATCAAAGTTGAAATTCATTATCCTACATTAAAAAGCTGAATTTAAAGTAGTTCAAATAATATATGACAAAACCTCATCTTTTCTTTTAATGAGAAAATGATTCAGACTGGTCCAGACATTTTGAACTGGAATTATTTTAGACTGTGCCATTTAAGAAATATCTATTTTTAGAAGTTGTAGAGAGTTTTTTGTTTTTTTCACTGCTGTTAGTGATTACCCCCCTTGTTTTGTGATAGATATTTGAGCTTTACAAAAGTCGAAGTGCCATGATCATATTTTTTGTCTAGATTTTAAGTATTAAAAATTATATTGGTGCATTTTTTGTCAAAGTGAATAAATTTGTTATTGAATCGCAATTTATCTTAAGAATAACACTATTTATATTATATATATTATTTTGTTATTTTTGTTGCCATAACTACACATATTCAGTGCCATGACAGTTATTATTTACCTTATATTGTGACTTAAATTTTTACAGTTCTTTAACATAATTATATTGTAAAATTGTAAAAAGTAACTTTTTTTTCGGGGAACAAAGTCTTGGATAATTTGAAATGTATTAATTTTTGGGGTATGTTTCCATAGTTTCTATGATTTTTTTTGATTTTTTTCCTTTTTCTTGCAACATTATGTTAAACATCTACTGAATTATTTCTTGTAATTTAATGATATTGATTGTTAAACTTTTACAAACATTGTTTAGTTTGATTTTATGGGATTATTTTTTCTAGGGAACAATTTTAAGCTTTGCTTAACTCATAATGAACCATTTTGGTTACAACATATTTTTTTTAACATGACATCTTTTATTTTACCAAAATTGTAAATAATGTTCGCTTTTCAAGGTTACAAACATTGCGGTCAAAATTTTAAGATAAAATCTTTGTTGCATTTAAGATGAGACGTTTTGATTCTTAACCCTTTGCCATGCTAAATATCTAAAATTGACTTGTCCATCTTCCACTCAGGACAAGACCATTTTTCATTTGAAGGGAAAATTTTCAAAAAATAATTATGTTCTGACTAAGTAGCAAATAGTGCACAAAGGTGCCAGCTAATCTTGGTCAGCACTGATAACATAGGCATTTACTGTCACCTCCTGGAGGCTGAAGATTTAAGATGCAATTTGTTTAAATTCAGGCTGGCATGAAAGCATATGCAGTCGGACCATGCTATATATATTTGCTGTTTGTTACAGTCTAAATTTTGCATTTTAATATCAAAGTCTTTTCTTTCTTTATTGATAATAGACATGTCCCTATTCAAAAGGGCAGGGGGGGGGGGGACTTTTTGAGCATGGTAAGGGAGTTAAGTATTTCTGGGTGTTATAGGGTCTTTTAGTTTGTTTTTTTTCTAATGTGCAATTTATTTCATGTCTACAAACCCACTTGTTTAAATTTCTCCACCAAATAAAACCCATCTGTAGAAAAATATCCCATTGTTTTATTGTAGCCATTTTGGGAAATATTATTTTTGGTTTATTTTTTTTTTTCTTTGCTGTCGTGACATATCAGTGATTTCTTTACTAAAACTTTTAAATGTGTTTACAGACTGGTTAACTTGATAACCACCAACCCTCTTTTCAATAACAAAACCTTTGTTTTGAATCTATCATGCATTTTGAATTTTTGGTTTTTATATGGGGCCCCTAATATTGTGTAGCGTATCATGGAGGTTTAACCAAATTCTGCACTTCTGTGGCAATAGTAATTGATGGTTCCAAAATTCATGCTGGACAAAATCTGGAGAGCAGGGGTTATAAAGGTTAATAAAATGCTTTGTTACAAAATTTATGCAACCAGTCAAGGTCTGAATAACTGATACTAAATGTAACCAGTCTAGCTTTAAAAATTAAACCAGTCAGGTATTATGTAATGGAACCTGACTGGTTTAGAATAATCAACAAGAATGATTTTATCGACATACAAGTCGAGTTTGAATTGTGAATCCAAATTTGCATGAGAAAATGCAACCAGTCTTGTTAACCAGTCTTGTTATAATGTAAGCAGTCTAGGTATGGTACCTGTTCAGTTAACAAAAAGTAACCATTCAAGTTAAGTTAAAAGGAATCAGTCTGTTTATGTGTAATGGAACCAGTCTAATTTTGAATAGTGAGACCAGTCTAGTAATAAACAATGGAACCAGTCTAATTATGAATAATGGAAACTGTCTAATTATGAATAATGGAAACAGTCTGATTATGCATAATGAAACCAGTCTAACTATGAATAATTTAACCAGTCAAATTATGGATAATGGAACCAATCTTATTATGAATAATGGGACCAGTCTAGTTATAAAACCAGTCTGTATTCACATTCTCTGTCTTGTTTTGGGGAAAAGAATATTCTGCATCAGTATTCACATGATCAACACTTGTTAAATAATTAGCACCATATTGTTACTTATTACTTCTATAAAGCATTTAAAGCATTTATTTAAATATTTATCTTTCTTTAAGATCTGACAAAACTTGTTTTACAATCCATGTATCTATGGAAACGTTCAATGTACTGTAAGGTGGTATTAGTAAATAATATTTATTTTACAAAATTAAGATATATTTTTCTAACACTTTAAGTTTATTTTTAATTAGAAAAATAAGTTATATTTTTTGTTATTCTAAATTAACATTTCTGTTTGACCCACTTTATCAGATAGATTTTACAATTGTTTTTTCGTATTGATCCTGGATAGGTTTTTTTTGCTGGGATTTCTTTTTTTTTTCTTTTCATTGCATGGTTAAAGGAACTCCACTGAGGTCCAAAAGTTAAAGATTATACAATTTGTAAAAATATGACACAGAAAGAAAATATGAAAAAAGTGATAAGCAGTGTCCTAAGAATTGAAGTTTAGATCAATTTTGTGTGTGCAATTCATAGATAGATATCGTGATAGCATTTAAACACTCCATATTGGGGTCATTTTGTACAATAAGAATGATTTTATTCTGGAAAAAGGGAACCAGTCAATAATATGAGAATTTACACTGATTTTGGTCACATGAGAAATCATGTGCTACAATACTCAACAATTATTGGCTGTTTGCTGTCATGTGCTAGAATAATTATCCCTGATTGGCTTATAACTGTCACATGAGGTGTTATGTCCAAGAATGCTCGTTATAAGTATTAGTAATTGGTACAGACCAACATTAAATCGTACACTAATCTTGGAAACATATATCTAGTCCTGTTAATGTCAATACAAACTTCAGTGGAGTCCCTTTAACCCTGTGCAGTTGGCAAGAATCTAATATGAATTCTTATAAAATTAGTTTGCATGGATTTTGAAGATCTGAAATTCTTTTTTTTTTCTTGTTTTTTATTCCGGAAAATAAATGATGGTAGCATTACATGCTGTCATTGAAAGGAAAATATTACAGATTTTTTTTTGCATCTGTTATAAATATATTTTTACTTCGAGCAGCAAATGTTGCAATGTTTATTCACAACTTTTTATAGATGCACACTCTGTTTTTAAACAAAAGAAAAAATTATATATATATTTACTTATGTATTTCTATTTTTTATTCGAAACAAATGACTGGATAATAGATATATTGATGTCCAATAAATTTGTAAATGATGTAAATAATCCATAAATATTTCCGCTTCTGTAGCATTTAAAAGCCGTCCTGCTAGCTTTAAACATGTCTCATTTTTAATTTGCGATGCTTTATGTCATATTTACTCGTATATAAGACAGGCTCACTTATAAGTCGGGGCTCTACATTTTTACCTAGGTTCACTTATAAGTCGGGCTCTACATTTTTACCTAGGTTCACTTATAAGTTGGGCTCTACATTTTTACCTAGGCTCACTTATAAGTCTGGCTCTACATTTTTACCTAGGCTCACTTATAAGTCGGGCTCTACATTTTTACCTAGGTTCACTTATAAGTCGGGATCTACATTTTAACCTAGGTTCACTTATAAGTCTGGCTCTACATTTTTACCTAGGTTCACTTATAAGTTGGGCTCTACATTTTTACCTAGGCTCACTTATAAGTCAGGCTCTACATTTTTACCTAGGTTCACTTATAAGTCAGGCTCTACATTTTTACCTAGGTTCACTTATAAGTCGGGGGTCTACATTTTTACCTAGGTTCACTTATAAGTCGGGCTCTACATTTTTACCTAGGTTCACTTATAAGTCGGGCTCTACATTTTTACCTAGGTTCACTTATAAGTTGGGCTCTACATTTTTACCTAGGCTCACTTATAAGTCGGGCTCTACATTTTTACCTAGGTTCACTTATAAGTCGGGCTCTACATTTTTACCTAGGTTCACTTATAAGTCGGGCTCTACATTTTTACCTAGGTTCACTTATAAGTTGGGCTCTACATTTTTACCTAGGTTCACTTATAAGTCGGGCTCTACATTTTTACCTAGGTTCACTTATAAGTCGGGATCTACATTTTTATCTAGGTTCACTTATAAGTCAGGCTCTACATTTTTACCTAGGTTCACATATAAGTCGGGATCTACATTTTTGCCTTTTGATAGGTCGAATCTATCTTTTGACACATTGAATGGTATAGCTCTCAAATTTAGAAGGAAAAAAAACTCAACCTTATAGATTGGTAAATGTGAAGTACAAACATGCATTTTGCAATTTGTGTTAATTTTGGGGTACATATGTTGATGTATCTTGAATTAGCCTTCATTTATTCACATTCATTGAAATTTTATTTTGTTATCATACAACAAACATGTTTTTTTAAGACATTTGTCATCTGTGTAATAATAGTATTTTCAAAGTACATATTTTTGTCAAGATTGTTGAGTAATTATTTTTATGGGTTTTAAGTGGGTTGTTTTGGGGTGAAATGCATTTTGAATTTTTTTTTTATTAGTAACTAGAGCACAAATCTTTTTTGTTAAAGATAAAGAGATTATGGATATCGTTATTTGTTCCATAATTTGGTTGATCTAAGATTTCATCATGTCATTTTCTACTATTTAAACACAAAATTGATCAAAGTATGCACCTGTATGGAACATAAAGCTTGTTCCCATTTATCACAGTATGTACCTGCATGGAACATTAAGATGGTTCCCATTTACAAATAGTGCCTAAATAATATCTGCTAATTTTATATAAGCTTCTAATTTTTTTAAGTGGGAATTTATGCATTTTTTTGCAGCTAAAACCTAAAAAATTTGCAATTCATAAATTAATAAAAGATTTTAGATATTTAAATAAATTGACGCCACTCTTTTATGTCAGTTTTCTGAATTTAAAATACATTGTAGTTTGCATTTTTGGCCAGATTTATTTTTCTAAGCAGACTGATAACTGTTTGTATAGGCATGCTGTTTAAAACAGTATTATTGAACCATGAAGAGGGCACTTTTTTATGCAGGTTTAAATTTCAAGTACTTCACTCAATTCAAGCTTTAAAGAGCTGCTGCAATTCACCTTGACCCTAAAAGTTATTCAGGGTAATTTACAATAGTATAATTTAAGATAGTATAGTTAGCAAAGATAATTGTTATGATGAAGATCATGAAGATATTCAGATGTTAGGAGATAGTCAGTCTGGATTGTACCCAATATTCCCCCATTTTCATTCAGTGTAAAAGCGAATTTATTTTTTCTGTATACTGTAATGCAAATAAAAACAAAAACTTTTTTTTTTTCAATTTTCAAGTATTAACATACCTTTTCCATTTGGTGCTTCAGAATATATTTTTCTTCATGATTTTTAATTGAGAAACTATTTAAAATAGGTATGTATAATTCAGATACGTAGAAAACTTTTTGATGATGTTTTCATATTTGATTAGTGGATAGCTTGAATTGCTTTTAAATGCTGTCGGTTAAGGGGAAATAATTGCGACTAATTTTCATTGTAACTAGAAATGTCAAAGGGTTAAGAAAACTATGAAAGTTTGTTGATATAGAGTGAACGTTTGATCTGTGCTTTAAAACTAAAACTGCTGTGTATATACTGATGTATTTTACGGTACATCTTTAGATAGTAGGGTGTGGTTTTGACACACCTTACACCTTGTTAATAAGTCATTTTACTTGTATGATACTGCACCAGTGACTTTGTGCAAAATAGTTATACCGTGCATGATTTTACAATTATTTTTTTTGTTGTTTTTTTTTTGGTTTTGTTTCACTATGCCTTTATTTAATTTTTTAAAGTCGAAACTCTTCCATTGAATACAATGGAGGTAATTATAGTGTTATAGATAAGTGGAAATTAAAACTATTTAAATGTTATTGTATAATTGGTACTCCCTTTGGTGTTGTGAACATTGAGAGTAACTGGTAAAATGTTGTACATGTAGATTTCTTAGAAGTATCAGATACAACATTTTAGCGGTTACACTTGTAATATGTAGAAAAAATATTGAGGTTTAGTGTAAGAAGATTGTAACAAAGTTACATGTATATCTCGCTAAAACCTTGTTGTTGTGAACGGTATACAGTATTAAATATCATTATTAATAATAAATATGCTTTATGTTTTCATGTAGAATATGACTAAATCGTTTTATGTCTCGTTACCAAAGTGTAAAGCATTGATCCATTTACATTTGTCATGTAACCAGTTGTGAGAGAATGCTCATCAATGATTGGCTGATTTTTGTCATGTGACAAATCATGTGCTGCAATTCTTGTCAATTATTGGCCGATTGTTGTCATGTGACAAGTCACATGCTATAATAATTGTCATTGATTGGCTGATTGTTATCACATGAGGAGTTATGTGCTGGAATGCTGATCATTGATTGGCTAATGGTTTGACATGTGATAAGTCATGTTTTTTGATTGGTTAATATTTGATAAGTGTAAAGGTTTGTGCCAGTGGATTAGAAACTAGTTAGCAATAGAATTATCTTTGTAAATGTTGCAAACTTGAACATTGAAATGGGATGAAGCTTTAATTGGATATATTTTTTTTGTGTTGAGTTGTTGAAAATAATAAGAAATATTTTCTTGAATTTCGGGATTCCTGATGACCATAGTTACTTTATTCATTTATGTTTTTTTTAGTTTTGTGTATGAAATGAAAGTTTTAATAGTGATAAAGGGTGCCATTTAAGATATAAAAAAATGTCAAATTTATGTTTTCTATGTCTTTGTCAAGCATGACAAATATTGGTTGTACATTTATGATTTTTATCTGTACTGCGCCTGTATACAAAGGTTTACTGTAAATTATATATATATTTTTAGCCTTTTTTGCTTACAAATGGCATATTTTTTATGCAGTGTTAGTTTGAAGATTTCATATGTTATTTTGTTAGATAATATTAAAAGATTTATTTTTGTCCAAAAAATTACTTGTAGATATGGAAATATTTGTTTTGTTTGGTACTTATGCACTAAGTTTGGTACTTATGCACTAAGTTTGGTACTTATGCACTAAGTTTTTGTACTTATGCACTAAGTTTTCCCGTTTATCCTCTTAAATATTTTAAAATGTGCATGACTGTTCCTCTTTCAATATTCATAAATTTTTTGGGGAGATTTTCAAAATATGTACTGACTGATTGGTAATCTGTGCAGTTTATGATCAGTGGGCATTGGAAGCACAGTCTGATATTTGTAATTGAATTGCACTTGTAGCGAGGGCAGGCACTTGGGGGTCTCTGAAAAATTGCCATGTGATCATTACATAGTCAATGCATCTAGGAAAATCCATCTTCTTTCACCCCTGGCAAAATAAAAAGAATAAAAATGTTACAAAATAAAAACAAATAATGAAAAATAGGGCAGGTGATAAAAAATTTTAGCATTGACTCTTTGAAAAAAAAAAATCAGAAAAAAAAACCACCATACAAACAAAACATTGTTTTTCATATCTACAGGTTTTTTTTGGATCGGAAAATATAGCACAAATTTGTCTTGTTTGCATATATTATAGATATTATTATTATGTTTCATGTTTTTAGGTGTATATGATAATATTATTTTCGGTGTCCCGACATACACGGCTTTAGATCTGAATACATCTGACATGTGATTTTTATTTGTTTCACGATGCTTTTTATATCTTTTACTGATCTATTTTATGTTCATATTTTTCTCCCGTCAAGTGTTTTTGTTTGTTTGTTTTATTTAGTTTGTTTAGTTGCATTTTTTATTTTTTTTGAAGTATCCTTTAGGGAAGCTGTTTTGGCTAGAGACTTTTATAAGCTATGCATTCGCAGCATGAAAAAATATTCTTTTTTGTAACAAATCGTAATAATGTACTCGTAAAGAAAAAAAATGTTAAAATTGTTTTTATTAAAAGAATTCTTTCATTTCAATTTTAAAGGACCATAATGATTCAAAGTTGTTGTTGATTTTAAATCATGCAAATTACCACAGTGAAAAGATATTTTATTTCTATAACTTGTTAGTCATATCAGTAAACCCTTAATTAGTTCCAAAATAATATTGATTTTTTTGGTTATTGAAAATATATTTGATACTTAACAAATTTATATATACCTGTATCGAGTAAAACTGGTCTTAACCATACATTGTTATCTTCCTTGTGTAAAGGGAAAAGTTGCTTCCCCTATTGTAAAGGGAAAATTTACTCTACCCTGTAGACAGAGGGAAAAGTTACTTCCCCTGTTGAAAAGGCAATTGTTACTTCCCCTGTTTGAAAAGGGAAAACTAACTTCAAACGTTCTACAAAATAATTTTGGTTTTCATTTTTTATTGTTTATTTTTTTTTACTTTTTATTTCTTTCATTTTATGAAATATTCTCTGTTTTTATTTTATAAGCTTATTTATTTTCAATGCGTGCTATCATTTTGTGTGTTTTTACATTGGGCCAATATTTTTAGATGTTTCTTCTGTTATTACGTTTTTCTGTTTGTTATATATATATTATAGTGCTTTTTCTTTCTCTTTTTTTGTAAGAAAACATTTTTACCAATTTTGTTTGTTAAACTGTTTTGTTACAAAATATTACTGGTTAGATTTTTTTGGGTGACAAGGTGCTTCATGGTTAAGTCTTATGTTTTTTTTGTTCATAGAATTAAAAACAATTTGTTCATACCTTTTTATTTCTTTTATTTTCCAAGAATCTCATGCTTAAAGGGACTCCACTGAGGGTTTTTGATATGACAATGCTAAATAATAATTTTTCGAGATTAATGTTCCATTTGATGTATGTCTAGACAAATAACTTGTGCGCAAAATTTCAGATCATTTACTCGCTCGTTTTTTTCCAGAATAATTTTTCTAATTATGAAAGCTGACCAAAAATTGAAAAGCGTTGCAAAACTTTTCACTAAAGTGGGGCTTATAATAGCGCAAATACGATTTTCAATTTATTTCTAAGTATATTTTTTTATTACCTTTTGCATATTTTTTGTTTTAAGTGTTTTAAATGATCCATGTAAGAAATTCAATTTTTATGTTGTTCAGCTCTTCATGTACATTGGAGGAAATAAAGTATGTATTTTAAATTTCTGTGGAGTTCCTTTAACACTTATTCTAATGTAAGCATAGAACTATTGTATTGTGAACATGACCATTTATGGCTTGGGAATCAAACGAATGTACTTTTTTGTTGACACAGGGTCTATGGAATATTTTTTTGAACTTTCAGATGGTGCTTATATTTTCTTCATTTGTTTAAGACGTTAGATTTATACCTTATGTTTTTTCGGGGGGTCGTCTTTTATTTGACTTGTCTTGTAAATTATTGTTGAACATTTTTGTGCTAAGACATCAGACAGACTGATTGGATAAGATAAAAAATGAATATTAATATATGTCAAAATTAAGAAAGGTTTTTGTGATAAAAGTTAATGTTAAAAAAGGTATTAAGTAATAAAAATTTAAATAAATAAATAAAACTTAATAGTATTTAAGTTTTGGTTGCAAATTGGTCATCATTTTGTTTTATAAAATAGATCAAAATACCACAATTTCTTGTTGATGGTAGTGAAATATAAAAAAAAGAAGAGAAAAAGTTATTTTCTCTTTTTTTTTACAGAAATTTGAGAGAAAAAAAACAGATTAATATTAACTTTATCTTGTAAAGTAAATTGATTTTTATTTTTTACATTTTATTGAGACCAAATTTTTTTAAAAAGACACAAACCAACCATTTCACATAGATGTGTTCTTCCATCTTTTAAATATTTTTGAATATAATTTTTGTTACGACTATTTTTTATTTTCTGACTGTTATATGTATTACACTGATCTGGAACCAAATGGCATTTTTATGTCCGGCCTATTATTTTTTTTCTTGTATGGGAACAAATCTGAAATCTACTGTGATGCTATTGATTAATCTTCTCATGTGTGTTTTTCTTCATTTTCTAATTTGGTGTGTTATATAATGAGCCGTGTCATGACAAAACCAACATAATGGGTTTGCGACCAGCATGGATCCAGACCAGCCTGCGCATCCGCGCAGTCTGATCAGGATCCATGCTGTTCGCTTACCAACCCTATTACAAATAGAGAAACTGATAGCGAACAGCATGTATCCTGATCAGACTGCGCGGATGCGCAGGCTGGTCTGGATCCATGCTGGTCGCAAACACACTATGTTGGTTTTGTCATGACACGGCTCATCTATTTGTTCAGAGTTCTTTTATCAATGCAATTTTTATAAATTACTGACTGGTTATGATCGTATGGTACAGATTTTAACAATTGCCAATATTTTACAGTTACTGACTTAAGTTATTGCCAAGATTTTACAATTTTTAATTTGTTATGTTAAAGTCTTAACTGACTTTGTTACAGTACAAATTTTGCAAATATGAAATTGGTTATGATTATAAACTAAGTTATTGTTCAGATTTTAAAATTAAGAACCTAGTAATTGATTACAATGACAGACAAACCTAGGAATTGTTATAACTAGCTTATAATTGTTAAAATATTTATAATTACAGACCCTTTTAATTGTTATTATGGACCTAATAATTGTATAAATATTACAATTACAGACCTAGTAATTGATCAGATATTACAATTACAGATGAAATGTTATAACTAGCTAACAATTGTTCAGATTTTACAATTACAGACCTAGTAATTGATAACAATTATATACAGACTTAGTAATTATTCAGATTTTACAATTACAGACCTAGTAATTGATTACAATTATATACAGACTTAGTAATTATTCAGATTTTACAATTACAGACCTAGTAATTGATTACAATTATATACAGACTTAGTAATTATTCAGATTTTACAATGACAGACCAAGTAATTGATTACAATTATATACAGACTTAGTAATTATTCAGATTTTACAATGACAGACCTAGTAATTGATTACAATTATATACAGACTTAGTAATTATTCAGATTTTACAATTACAGACCTAGTAATTGATTACAATTATATACAGACTTAGTAATTATTCAGATTTTACAATTACAGACCTAGTAATTGATTATAGTTACAGACAGACTTAGTAATTGATTACAATTACAGACAGACTTAGTAATTGTTCAGATTTTACAATTTCAGACCTAGTAATTGATTACAATAACAGACAAAATTAGTAATTATTCATATTTTACAATTACTGCCCTAGTAATGGATTGCAATTACAGACTGACTTAGTAATTTTTCAGATTTTACAATTACAGACCTAGTAATTGAATACACTAACAGACAGAATTAGTAATTATTCATATTTTACAATTACTGCCCTAGTAATGGATTTCAATAACAGACAAACTTAATAATTCTTCAGATTTTACAATTACAGACCTAGTAATTGTTATTATGGATCTAGTGATTGTTATTATGGACA
This sequence comes from Ruditapes philippinarum, assembly GCF_026571515.1. Taxonomy (NCBI): domain Eukaryota; kingdom Metazoa; phylum Mollusca; class Bivalvia; order Venerida; family Veneridae; genus Ruditapes; species Ruditapes philippinarum. Next base: position 80,358 of record NW_026852906.1, read on the forward strand.
TAGTAATTGTTTAGATATTACAATTACAGACAGACCTAGTAATTGTTATTATAGACAAAATAATTGTTCAGATTTTACAATTTAGACATAGTAATTTATATTAGAGACCAAATATTTGTTTTAAATCTTACAATTACCAATGTTGCCATAATTCAGTACCATAGATACCAAAATGTAAAGATATGATATTGGCCATCTGTGGCTGTTTGGTTTAAAGTTGCCAAATTTGAATCTCGTATCCCTCTCTGCTGTGCGTATATGATCATAATCAGCCAGTATATATGCCATATTGCATACTTTTGAACATTTTCCATTATATTTTCTCACAATACATTTAAAAAAAGAAAAAGATTTTTGACACAATTTGAGAGATTTGATTTTGAAAGGTTATTTTATAGAGATAATAAGGTGTTGTTTTTCTTTTTTCTCTCATAAATGTTAATTCTATATATAATGATATATATATTTATGTAGAGCAGAGTTGTGCCATAATTATGATATACATATATGTGTACAGGGTGTCCCAAAAATTCTTTCACTCCGTCACCTTTTGTTTTAACCCTTAACTTGGTGATAGTTCAATTTTTGGTGTTTTGATAATTGAAATCCCTTAAACATGAAATGGACTGTTCCAAATTTAATAACCGGGCAAGTCCATTATACAAATTCAGCGGGTTAAGGGTTAAAGTTGTCTATATAATTGTTAGATGTTTATAAAGCCAAAATATTTTATATACTTCCTTGTTTTTCTAGTCTGTATTGCAGTCATTTTGACGTTAAAAACTCCCTGCGTTTATCCTTCTGTGTTGAACAGGTCTCTTCCTGGTACGTGATCAGTTGTAGTTCATCTCTTGGTAATAAGATTATACAGTTGTTGATTTATTTACGTTTTTTTCTTTTCTTTTCTTTTTTAAACTTTTTTGCAAAGAAACATTGCATTTATCTATATTTTGAATGTGTTTAAACCCAACGGTGCTGTTCCACGGTGTATTGATAGTTCTCTAGGCTTAGTTACTAAGTATTTCTGTTATATATTTTGTTTATATTGATATATACAAAGGGCCTGTTGCTAGTATGTGCAAAAAAACTCTTTTTTTTCAAATCTCGGAAGTTTGATCTCTACAAATTATGAGTCTTACTTCTTTACCCAGACACGCTTTCTGTGCCCGGGCTTCAAGTATTTCCCCTTTTGAATATAATTGTATCGTAAAGTTGTTGTGCATTTATATTTTATTTTTTCATACAATGAATAAATGACCAGTATTATAGAGAAATTATTTTTTAGTGGTGAAGGAAGTTTTTGGGGCACCCTGTACATGATATGAATATATTAGTGCCATTGTATTTGAATACTGCTTAGAAGAAGAAGGAAAAACCAAAGGTTTTATTATTGTTGTGAAGAAAAACAGTACATTTGACAAAATATTTTGTTCTTATTTTTTTTTAGGATCAAATATTTTTTTTAATTTTTATTTTTTTTCTTGTAAATTTAAGATGTTGACTATAGTCATTGTTATCATTTTTAGACAACAAACCTGGTTACCATGGAGATAAAAACATTGTATAAAGAGCCCTATATAGTTACCAACTTCTTTTTTGTTTGGCTGGACCATCACGTTTATATTTTATATGAAATCAGTGCTTATTAATAACACAAGACAAAAACAGGACAAAAAACATTTTTCTGAAAACCTTGTTTTATAATGTAAAGAAATGGTGAAAAGAATAGTCATTTAGCATAAGGAATCACACTTACTAAATCCTTGCTTCTTAAACTAACTAAATGACAGAATGTATAGGCATTATGCATAAGGAATCACATTTATTTAATCCTTCTTTCATATATAAAGTCTTGGAAATGGCTAAATGGTTAGGCATCTAGTTGAAGAAATTGTATGTTCCTCTAATAAAAGGGCCCATTAAGCCGACTTAAAAGGCCCATTAAGCCAAAAACAATAAATGTTACTATTAAATTATTCTCAAAATATTTTTTTTACTTATAAAGTAAGTGTCTGAAAATGTACTCATTCCAATATAACATACATAATATCTACATCAGTGACAGTCCAATCATGTCACAATGTATAAGTATAGGTATTTTAGAAATAGAACACAATTTCTTCTTCATTCGGTATTCGTTTTGAGATTAAAAATTATTAGATCAACGAGATAGCCGTATAAAGATTTAAACTTGAATACTTGATTCTGTGCTTCTTTCATTGGAGATTACTTTAAAAATTAAAATTATTATGGCCAAAACAATCCTTTTGTTAAAGGTTTTGTTTATTTCTTATGTCATTTGGTAATTATTGTGGTCTGTACAATATTTGCTGAAATTATGAATGCCTTATGCTGAAGTGTCTGCTATGAATGGAAGAAAAAGGGAGATTTATTTTTGCTGTAAGGAAACAACATGACAAAAATGTATATACAGTAGAATGTTTAAGTAAGAAATAAACATGACAGAAATATGATAATTTAAATGGACTGTAGTTTTGCACGTCCTGAACATGCTATATTTGTTAAATTATTTACTTCCTAAGTTGAATTATGCATTAAATTATTTATCGCCCAAAACTTGTACAAAACATTAAATAACTTATAATCCGTGAAATTGTACAATTACATTAAATTTGTTAAGCACTGAAAACAGGATTTGGTGTGTTAAGGATCAAAATACACCTACATTTTTAATGCAATATCAAAATATATATTGCACACCAGTATAAGAATCTACAAATTGTGCAAAAGATATCCGTCCATTTTGTTTTTGCATTATATAGGATACGAAAAAGTTATACACGCGGCACTTAACATACAGTGGGTTTATCTCCATGGTATATCCGAGTTTATAATGTATCATAGTGATTGTTCATGTTTATAAAGCATTATATACAAAAAAAACTGAAGGAGTATTTTACATATAAATGTTGTTCTCTGTTTACTATAGGCAAAATGCAATAGTATATATATTTGTGTGCTTTATTTTTGCTTTACAGCAACTCTTACAGAGGTTTAGAACGGAATAAAAGGCTTTTACTGGGTTCTATGTTCTGTTTTTTATCCTCCCCGAAAGAACCGTAACTCTGCGTTGCCTAATTTTGGAGTTTTTGCCCTTTGTTAATTATTTTTCACTTAACTTTGTCCGGGATATAACTCTTAAACTATAAGAGATATCAGCATGAAACTTTGCAGGTAGATAGATCTCACAGGGTAGATGAGCAGTGAAAAAGAACCATAACTTTGCCTTGCCTAATTTTGGAGTTATTGCCCTTTGTTCATTTTCTCACTTTGAAATTTGTCTGGGACATTACTGTGAAACTTTTAAGAGATATCATGAAACTTTGTTGGTAGATAGATCTCATTTGGGTTAATGAGAAGCGAAAAAGAACCGTGACTTAGCCTTGACTAATTTTTGAGTTCTTGCTCTTTTGTTCACTTTGATCTTTATCCGGGACATAACTCCGACACTAAAAGAGGTATCAACATGAAACTTTGTATCTGGATAGATCTCATTAGGTAGATTAGCAGTGAAAAAGAACCGTGACTCTGCCTTGCCTAATTTTGGAGTTACTGCCCTTTGTTCATTTTAGCTCGACTTTTTTTCTTTTTTTAAAAAAAGTAGAGGTATTGTTATAGTCGCGGCCGCGTTGCCTTTGCCGTCCGCAAACTTGTACCTGGATCTTAACTTTCTTATTTCTTGGTGTATTGTCTTCATACTTGGCCACAACAACCCTTGGGACAAGACCTTTCAGTAGACCACACTAACCTTGACCTTCATCCATAAATGACCTTGACCTTCAAGGTTAAAAGTCCAAATTTTGCTTGTTCATGCTGTTATTGGCTGTAACTTTGTTATTTTTGAATGGATTGTCTTCAAACTTGAACATAATAATCTTCAAGGATATCCCTTAAAAATAACCTGACAGACCTTGACCTTCACTCATAAATGACCTTGACTTTGAAGGTCAAATTATTGAAATTTTCATGTTTTTGGCTATAATTGGCTGTAACTTCGTTATTTTTGAATGGATTGTCTTCAAACTTGAACATAATAATCTTCAAGGATAACCCTTAAAAATAACCTGACAGACCTTGACCTTCACTCATTAATGGCCTTGACTTTGTTTTGGCTGTAACTGGCTGTTACTTTGCTATTATTGAAGGGATCAACTTCATATTATAACAGAACATACTTAAAGACAAGACCTTGTTGTTTATCGTGACTCCATTGGACCACGTGACACCACCACATGACTCCACAACGTGACTCCACTAGTTACTTCCACAACGTGACTTCCACCACGTGACTCCACTAGTGACTTCCACAACGTGACTTCCACCACGTGACTTCCACCATGTGACTTCCACCACGTGACTTCCGCCACGTGACACCACCACGTAACACCACCACTTGACACCACCACGTGACTCCACCAAGTGACACAACCACATGACACCACCACGTGACACCACCACATGACTTCACCATGTGACTTCCACCACGTGACTTCACCACGTGACTCCACCATGTGACTTCACCACGCGTCTCCACCACGTATCTCCACCAAGTGACTCCACCACGTGTATCTATTTATATAATTTTCTATTTATAGAATTGTGTGTTTCTATTGATAGAATTTTCTATTTATAGAATTGCGTGTCTCTATTTATATATATATAAATTAGTAAATTTATATATAAAAAATATATAGACAAAACTAATGTGACAAGACAGAATGATTAATTTTATAAAAAGGAAACGTTAATATTTTGTTCAAACATTTCTTTGTTTGCTTTTAGAGAAAGTAAAAAGTCGAGCGGTGGCTATTGTACTTTCTCCGGGACAACTCCTAACTCCGACACTATAAGCGATATCAACATGAAACTGTTCAATCTGCTCTTGTGTTATTAGCTCGCCTGAGAAAAAAGTGCTGAGAGGTGAGCTTTTGTGATGGGAGTGTGTCCATCGTCCGTCGTTATCAACAGTCTTTAAACAACATCTCTTCCTAAACCACTTGATGGAATTTAGATTAGTTTATACGAATTTACTTTAGTTCGATTGTGTTGGGAGCCACAAGCTTATTGAAACACTCGAATACGTTCCTGGAACCAAACTGTACTAAGCAATGAGTGTAAAGTTTCTTGTTCAAGGAAACAACGGCTTGTCTCTGACAAAAGATTAAATTTGACCAAACTTCACTGGATTGATCATAGGTGGCCCTCTACAAAAGTTAGGTCACAAGAACTAAAAATAGACCTGTGAAATAATAAAATCTGTAAAAATAATCTCCTCAGAAAGCTTAGACGTTTGGCTTGAAGCATCAACTTTCGGACTCCTACAGAAGTTACGTAAATCCCCCCTATGGTCAAAATTGGCCCTGGCCCAAGGATCGCTCAGGTTATACAGATTTTTTGTTGTTTTTTCTGTTGTTTTTTTTTTGAAAAATGCATTTAAGCCTTCTCTTATGAAACTTTTAGCCCAGAGCTGAGATATTTGTCATGTGGCACCCGTTTGTGATCCTCGATAAAAAAAGTTAATAAAATAGGACAAAATATGGTCATATTTGATATCGCCCTTGGTGTCACTTTGCTAATGGATTTGTATAATATTGCACGTTTCTAAAATCGTTTCTTCATTGAATAATCATTAACGTAAATATAAACTTAATACAAGCTGTCAATTTTGTAATTACTATTTTTTCAAATTAAGTAAATTCGCTGTATTATAGATTCATTATAAAAGGTTCATGTTTATATGGCTGACGTAAATGGTTGTTTAAAATATAACCATCACCAAGCTGCTCATTACCATTTTGTGTTGGGTCTTTAACTGTCAAAATCTTTAAATTCTGGGAAAAACCTCTTGTATGAAACTGCAATGCCCAGAGCTTAGACATTTGGCATGTTGACATTTGCAAAATGGACCCTTAAAAGGGTTAAATAAAACCTGCTTCTAGTTTAAAAGCTATCCCTAGTGTCAAAATTGGTCCCACCTTGGGTGTCACTTAGTCTATAAAAAACCCAGACATTTAAGTCTTTATCTTCGAAAATACAATGCCTAGAGCTTAGATGTTAGACATGCAGCTTGTTTAGTGGATCTCTTCAAAAATGGCTTAAGTTACCCCATTGGGTTAATAATAGTCCAGCCTTTAGGGTAATTTATGGTACATAGACTTGTATAAAACTATAAATAGCTTATTAGCTAATGTTTCTTGTAATATGTAAACCGACTTAAAATAAAGTTTCTTGTATCTTGTATCTTGTATATATAGTTAAGTTGTCATTAAAATACCCTTCTTAAGCAATTTCTACGCCAAGATATTTGTCAAGAAACATCTCTTTGTTGTCTTCTACAAAAGGCATAAAAATCATGCCCCTACGCTCAAATTAGGACTGCCCCGAGGGTCACCTAGTTTAAAATATTTTATTGGCGCTATATATCAAACTCCTATTTTTTCAAGGTTCTTTCATTAAATAAAGGGAAATCACTCTTAGATAATGTAAATTTCTTGATAAGGAGTTGTCTTGTTAATTAATATTTTTCATTTATTTTCAAACATTTAAGACTTTTTTTCTGATAAAATGTGCAGAGGTGAGTTTCTTCGTTGATAAGGCCTTTCTTTCCCATACAATATACATGTATAATAAAAATAATCTTCAAAGGAGCAAGCCTTCAGATTTGCAGCAAACAGTTTGAAAATGTATTTTAAAATATTTTAGTATTGTTCAGTGAACTTTACAACGGTGACTCGTGTCCATTAGCAAGACTGATCGGTTATAATAAATAATTTTCCAAAACCAGGTTGGCTGAAAACTTTTTTCAAGACACCATATAACCTTAGAACCATATTATCAGCCAAGACCTCGAAATAACTTTTTAAAAAATCCACGCATTTTCCATGTCTAAATACCTGGCAGATGAGAACAATTTTGAATTACGAATTACTTTTTGCATACAAAGAAAGGAAACCGAAATGCGTTCATTCTTGTAGATATAGCTCTAGCTAGAACTTCCTACTATCAAAGAATGACCGCGTTCATTAGATTAACCATAGTTAAGTTCTGCAACTTGTAAACCAAAGTTTTACTTCTCTGTCATAATTATCTCCCGTACATAAACGTCAACTTGATTATTATTGGCGTCCGCGCCGAAGCGCGACGCCCTTATGGAATGAGTAAGGGCGGCAGCAACTTCTCGGGCCTTTTCGTCGGTCATAATAGCCGATCATTCCGATTGGTATGAGGGTTTTTGTTTATCAAAAATGAAATGTCGCGTACAATGAATAGCAACTGGAGAATTTCGCAATGCAAAAATATTCAAATGAAATAATCTTTTCCGGCAATTAACCGCGCTCTTCGGTGTTTTTTTATTAATCATTTTGTAGTACACAGTGGGTTATGTTATTACTTTTATAATCTAATATTGATTATCACTGAATTGGAAATACCTATATGCTAATATTTAAGTTAATATGAGAATGCACCTCTCCAATGTATTAGTCGTACTGTCACAAATAAAAAGAAATCGTGATTCTAAAATCAGATGTGAGCTGGACATCGACAATGCGGGCATCCACTCGCGTCCAGTACAATACCAATGTTACAGGGCGCTACGCATCGTGTTGGTGCGCATGTCCTTGAAGTTACCGGAAGTTGTGTTATTGTTGTAGTAGTAGTAGTTGTTGTTGTTGTAGTTACAGGACTTTTTGTCGTCTGCGAATTTCTAGACAAAACTGGAAAACAAATCAGAAACTTGAAACATCTGCAGTCTTTTAAAAGATTCATCGTGTTATTATAATAATAATATATATTCTAAAGGTATTTATGACGTCAAGGAAAAATTCATTAGCACAAACGTTAACCGCAGACACTTAAGGGCCAGACCCTATTCCCCCGCTTGAAATGCCCCTGTGAACAGTCAATTAAAATATTTTTTACACAAATGAGACATCTGTCTCAAAAAACAATTTTAATGATTAAGAGAGATATGCCCCATTTATTTTAAAAGCTTTTTCTTGACTGTTTACAGAGGCGGTTCAAGTCGGGGGATAAGGTTTGACGTTACCGTGTGCTTTTTTTTAAAGAAATTTTGATAGAGATATTTTAAATATGTTCAGATTTTGCTTACTTGTACAATCGAGACATCCATTCTTGTCTAACACTGTATACATTTTAGGACAGTTTGGTGGAAAATGTGGACATGCCACATTTGTGGTGCCTGGAAGTGAACAGAATATTTTTATATGTATACATACATATATTACATTTTGTGCACAGAAAAACAAATGCACTGGTCCATCTTCTCAGAGAATTTTTCATGAATTATAATTTAACCACACATGAATTCGACAACGAATTTGTTTAAAAGATATAAGTTATTTATGTATAATAACGTATTCGAAAGTTAATTCTACATGTCAAATAATGCAAAGATAAGGACAATTACGATTGAAAGCATGCATACAAATCAAACGGAATACAGCTATACTAACCTGAATTGGTTAATGTGGCTCCTGAAGTCCCCTGTTTGGCCTGTGTTCCCTGGTTAATTCCACTCGTGCCAGCTAGACCAGATGGTTGTTGTATCAAATTTCCGCCTAAACCTGTCCCTGTCTGGCCAGCCGTACCCGTCAGTGTCCCGGTATTCGGTCCTAAGTTCCCTGTCTGGCCAGCCGTACCAGTTAGTGTTCCGGTGTTCTGTCCTAAGTTCCCTGTCTGACCAGCCGTACCAGTTAGTGTTCCGGTGTTCTGTCCTAAGTTCCCTGTCTGACCAGCCGTCCCAGTTAGTGTTCCGGTGTTCTGGCCTAAATTCCCTGATTGGTTCGCAGTACCAGAGAGTGTTCCAGTGTTCTGTCCTAAATTTCCCGACTGAGCAGCCGTACTAGTCGGTGTTCCGGAGTTCTGTCCTGACCCTACAGCAAATGGTCCAGAATTTGACAATTGGTTAGTTCCAACATTGAGAGATCCTTGATTTTGAATACCACTCCCTGATTGAGCAGCTTGTCCGCCACTAGAAGAAGAGCCCCCTATCGACGAATCTGAAACAGATGCAGATTTTACGTTATGGACGAGGACTGAAACTGAAGTTAGTGGTTGTCATTTGAAGTTGAATAATTGGCTATATTTTTATATAGATCTACAGGTTTTACTCCTCAAATATACTGAGGGATATAATCCTGATTGCCTTGCCTGCCTTCCTATTTCCTGGAATAAACCCCTGGGTCTAAACCAGGAGTATGTATAATGTTAATTCCGTTTTATTAGTTGATCTTACTCCTTAAATATACTGAGAGGTCTAATCCAGGAGACTGCCGAATACTGCTGCGCTTTAATACCGATTATATATTTATTTATTAGTATGTATAGTTGTTAATGTAAACATTGAATATGTCTTAAAATGTTTATAACTGTATGCACCATACAAATAACATAATTGTTAATAACTTACGGCAGCCTGGGATACAGAATGGGCATCCATCTTTGGGATCAACGTCCAAACATTGTGTGTCACATGTTTCTACCACGTGTGCATCGCAACGCCATTGATTAGTTCCTGAAAACGAGGCAGATCCGCTTCCGCTAGAACCGGAAGCTTGTGAAACAACGCCGTTTGTACCGGAAACAATCGGGTTCACCACAACAGTGCCTGAACCACCGCTAAGCGATCCCGTCTGCGACTGTATTTGGTTTTGTCCCATAGCAGGAAAATCTAAAATTATATAAATGGCATGTTTCTATAAAGGCAAAGCCCATCTTACAGATTTTTGAGTTTTATCTATTGTCTAGATCCTCTTTCAGATATTTAACAATTATAATATCTTAATTTTATCATAAATAAAAGTTGTTGGTTATTTGTTCTACAGATTTAGTTATCGGTTGCTTAATTTAGAGCTTTAAAACGTACTTGGAACGTTATATGCCGCCTGTCCAGTCTGAGTTTTTGCATTTCCGGTTGCGTGCGCAGCACCACTGGCTTCATTTACTAATGACGTCAGATCGTGCACTTGGTGATTTTGGTATCCCAATGCTGTAGAAAGGTCTGCGGGGTTATATGCGAGGTATCGTTTCTTTAGTTGAAATCCATCTGTAATATTTAAGGCAAGTAAAACAAAACGTCGATGGCATTTCCGTTATTGGATCTAGGCCTTTGACAGTTACAGCGTTTAAGCAAAATACATTTGTGAAAATAAACTTATTTTCACCATTCCTTTAACTGCACGTGAGTTTAAATGATACATGTACATTTGGGATCTGGGTTGTTCTTTTATAAATACAAACTATTTAAAACTTCCCCTTATAAATGTTAATAAGCTTTCTGGAATAAAAAACCAAAACAACAACTTAATTTTAACAACACAAACAAAACAACATTCAAATTTAATCTAAACCTCAGATATATGACCTGTATAATAAAAAGGTGTGTTATTGGTGTTTTTGTTAGTTAGTCTTTTTGTCTTGTCCGATATCTAAATTCTTTTGAGCCAAAAATCGAACCAAGAATGGAGTCAAATAACCAACGCGGTAAAAATAAATTATAAGAAAAATAAATAAAAACGTTAAAATATTTTGAAATAATATTGTATAATGAGTATAAATATTTACCTGTTACAGAAGACAGTAGTAATGTTAAAGTTACGATGTAGATTGTTGACATTTTCGTCCTAATAATATTTACCTAAGTTTGGTTATTTATAAACTTTAATTGTGTGTTTGTATGTATACTTGTTTGGGGGAGAAGATAAGATATCTATAGTTTCTCTGGGAGCAAAGGTCATTTTGGTCAGCATTATGTAACTTAATTTCTAAATTTTCTAAATCTAAAAATAGCCATGGTGAAAGTGACTTTATTTAAAAAGCTACCACTTTGTTTAATTCGAGTGCATCGAAACAGTTACGTGGAATTTATTTCTTAAAATATGTGATAAAAGAAACATATTAGACGTGGTCGCCGATCACATTTTCTTTAAATTTGATTTTTAAATCTATTTTATTTCATTTTTTTTTATTCTTTCTTTTATTCATAATTCTATGTTGTTGGTTGTTTTTTTTTTGTGGGTATTTTTCTTTCAGATTCATATATCGGAAGGAAAACTTAAAACAATATGTGTCACTGACCTCGTTACCGAATTAAATGTCATTGATTGTTTTTAATGTTTTCATTTTATCCTTGGACACAATACGATTCAGTTAAAGTAATAGTAGTTTATACTTTATTCCATTAGGCAATATGCCCATGATGACATCACAAGCATGGTATAAATGACCAACAATGACAAGCAAAAATGTACCTAACACAACAATAATTGGAGAAGTTCGAACATAAATATTACTAACATAAATACACACAAACCCACACACACATAATTATATACATACATAAACGTCTTACGGGTGCAATGCGCAGATCATATTGATATCTTCATATAATTATATTTGATAAAATTAAATCCATCTCAGTCAATATGTCTTACCCGACCTCCATACTGAGCTATTGGTCTTGACGAAACGAAATTAAAGACCAATATTATGGATATATCAAGTAATTTGAGGTACTAAAAATTCTGTAAAAATAGGTTGCAAAACAAAATTAGCATATCTGGCGCCGTTATATGTGGTAACGCCGCTTTTATGTCGTACTTGCCTTTAAATGTCGCGCCATTGCCTATAAATGTCGCAACAACCACTAAAAGTCGCAAAATGTTCTTGTGTTGTCCTGTAACTGCGTTTCAATACAAAGCTTTTTCGATGCACCTTTCGTATTAACATATTTTCTGCATGAGAAAAATATTACAAACGATAACTTTAAAGCCTTAATTGTGGATAAAGGTTACATGTAATTAAAGCCGTGACGATACTAATTAAAAAATAATAATAAAAGAGTGACCTTAATTTTCTGTCAGGAAATAAGCCCACTTTCAGGGCATTTTTCATCATCATATAGGCAGCCTCGAAAATACACGGCATCATTTTCTGTTCGACCAGGCTAGTTTGGACGCCTGTAACATATTCAAGAAAAGACATACTGGGTTGATATTTTTCATACGTGACCTAAAGTGATGAGTGCATAAAAGATATTTGTAAAACTTTAATCTGATGGTTGCAAAATAATAATATGTATAATATATAATACTTATAATACCGCTTGCAAACATATATTATAGACGTTTTCAAAACGGCTTATATTAAGTTTTATATATATATGATCAGTACATGTGCTGGAATTGGCATTTTATTTGGATTTTAAAGGCATTTTGAGCTCCACACCCCAAGTGTCCGTTTGTAGGCCGACACAATGAAATAGATTCTGATCTGACATTGAATTCAAATTCAAATTCAAATTCAAATTCTAATTAACATTAGTAAAAACGGCAATACATACATGGTAAGTCATTTACAGAGAACAATCACAATACATAAAAGATTAACCATCTATTCTTTATTTATTTTTTCTTCTTTCGATCACTAGGAAGTAAATTATTTATTGTTTATAGTGTAATGATTCTGCAGCATAATTAATATTCATAAATTCAATTGAATCTTTCTACATTTTACCTCTCAGTATGTTGGATCCTTACCAAGCTTATGTCGTAGCTAGAATCCACGACATCTGAGCTGCAAAATGACATGACGTATACTAACGCAAATGACATGACGTCAAAATATATACCGCGATGCCTTTGGCATAAGTTAAGGTCGTCAATATATAATGCCGTCGGACCAAGATTACTTCAATTTCAACAAATTGTTTTGTACACCACAGCAAATCCTTTCCTATCTGATAGATAGCAAGTCCCCAGATCCCTAACATAAACGTTAATATTGACATAATACCAGTTGTTAAACATGAATTCAGATAGTGCGACATTCAACGACAGTTTTGTGCCATTTAACGGTAAGGGAAATTGGTGCGACATTTGACGTTATCATTGCGACGTATAACGGCAACATATTTTGAGACATTTTGCGGCGGTTGCAACATGTAGCGGCGAATGCGACATTTAGCGTCGTTGCGACATATAACGGCGCCATAGTCAAGATTTGAAAATGAACTAACTACCAATTACCAATTCTTGAAATTTGACTGACTCGAATTGAAATCATTTTCACGGAAAGCATACAAATAAGACATTTCTAACCTTAATGCCTTGAAATGAGCAAGTTCTCTTTTTTCAAATTCAAGGGCTAACTAGGTCGGTGACGCCAGTGAAGGCGATGTATATTGACGTTCCTGGTGATACCAAATTTCGTTTCGCTTCAGTGTTTCTGATAATTATATTCTAATATGAAGAGGTTAAAAAATCGTTTATTCTCTTTTCATTCTGCTAAACATGTGTGTAACTCAACTATACGCCTTTAAACATATTTTACCCTATACCCGACTGCTTTTTCTATCCGTAAAAATGGTATTGCACGACCTTGCATATATTTTGACGTCACGTCATTTGCGTCATACCAACATGGTGTAAAGACGCACTTAATGTTAGCGTTACACCTTAGGTGCGACTAGGGAAAAATTCTTATTCACTTTAAATAGTCCATATTTTGAGTGTGACGAATGAAATGTTATATTCGTATGGTTCATTGCTTAATTTATTAAACTTGTCAATAAAATAATATTAGAGGCTCGCATAATATAATTTCATGCAACTCGTTCAATTAATTCAATATTTAGCTTACAATAATTCAATATCATCTTTTTATTCAGAATAATAAAATTTCATGGTACACGTACACTATACATATATATAGATTCTAATTCAACATTATGCACTTTGGAAATAGATCTAAACGGAAGATGTCAAATCTTATAGTCTTTATTATACATGTATATGCAAATTCAAAGGCAGACCACTCCAAAACAAGATTAACGACTACCGTTTATTTCGCTTTAATTTCCTTATATTCTTATTTTAGATAAATTTAATGAAACAGTTTTCATTCTGCCTATATATATATATATATCTTAAATCATCTGAAAATTGCAACGGACGTCTTCGTTAAGCCATTAATTGTAATGATAATGTCATTTAATGCATATCTATTTAATAATTATTAATAATATTTATGATCGTGTATCTGTTACTGCTAACGTTAATCAGTATATTAACATAGATAAATTTGAAATTTCTTTGTCAATAAGGAAGTTAGGAATCTTATTAAAACCAGTTCCTTAATAATTCTACTCTTTAAGACATAAGATTTTTTTTTTATTTTAGTGAGATCTATTGGGCATAATCCAGATATGGTATTTGCAAATCACTCTTAAAGAAAATAAAATCGTTTTACATTTATTGTATTTCTTTCTGTACTCGATTGTTGTTTTAACAACGTCGTCGTCGTTGACATCATCATCGTCATCATCATAATAATAATAATAATAATAAAAATAATAGAGTTCAAACAGTTCCCCAAAACCTATCCAAGCCCCAGTTTTTAAAGCAAGTCAAAGTATTTCCTTTTAAACGGATACTCTCGGTACGGAATACCACCCGGGTATAGATTCAATACATTATTATGTTACTAGGCCATATAAAGGAAATATTCTAATAGGCGTTATGGATATTTAGATGGAACATTGACGATTTAAACGCATTCAGTAAAAGGAAACAATAAGGTAGGTACAATTCATCTTAAAATTAATACACGTGTACATGTATTACGTGTATTTTATTCACGTGTCTTATCAAAAAGTAGTTTCCACGTGTGAGAATGCAGAAAAGCGACCAAGCGCACACGAATTGCCATTAACTGTAATACGCGTATTATTTAATACAAAGCGCATGACTGACACAGATTTTTATATCGTAAAATGACCGCAGGAGTTTAAAAAAAAACCCTAATAAATGCATCCGATATGGTTTTAAACTGGTATTATGCTCATATCGTCATAATTATTTCATAATAATTCAATGAACACCAAATATTACATAAAAGTCCACGAAATAATTATATTTATTCAATTTTGTGGTTATATTCATCGGAATATGTCATGATTTTATTTGTGGATGAATTTAAACTCAATGTTTCATTATATACTTTTTGCCAAGTTACAGGCACACATATTTCAAATATGACAGTTTTGCGTAATTTCAGGTGTCCACCAAGGCGACAGCTTTACACGTATCTTTTCTTCAGCTTGATTCATACGCATAATTAAATTTAAGGACATACTAAAATTTGCATTATAAATGGCTCTTATAATCATGATTTTGCATTATAATGAACCTCTAAATAAGACATCTTTTGTTGAAAAAAATCCGCAATTCTCAAGATTGTCATTCTTTTAAATGCATCGAAAACCGGAATATTCTGACTTTTAAAAAAGTAAAATATTTAAACAGTTGTGAAATAAGTTATTAGTTCTTAAGACAGGAATGATGGACCTTTTCATTTTTCTAAATATTTTACTATGGATTTCTTTCGTAGCGGCGGACGTGCCTATAACTGTCCATACAACCAAAGGGAGAATTAGTGGGACATTGGAGTACAAGTATGTAGATGGCGAGCAAAAATTACTTGCCACATATACTGGAATTCCTTACGCTGAAACAACGGCTGGTGAGAATAGGTTCCAGAAACCGATACCAAAAGCACCGTTCACCACACCGTTCAATGCAAGGAAAACGCCCCTTGCTTGCTACCAACAGACACGGTACGAAATGGATGTCCTGAAGCATAGGTACAGGGTGCCGGGATTCACTGAAGACTGTCTCACATTAAACATTTATGCACCGTACAGACTAGGTGTTAACTTTCCACTTCCGGTTATGGTTTGGATTTATGGAGGGGGTTTTAGACAGGGTGCTGCCTCAATGTACAACCCGGAGGGTCTGGCACTGTTTGGAGACGTTGTGGTGGTAACAGTTAATTACAGAGTTGGCATGTTTGGCTTTTTGCGAGATAGTTCAGGAACGGTTGTTGGGAATCAAGGACTTTGGGATATTCATCTTGCGCTGAAGTGGATCAATACCACTATCGGTAGTTTTCACGGTAATCCTGATGACGTCACATTATTTGGCCAATCGTCTGGCGGTGCAGCTGCTCTTCTGCAAGCAATGTACATAGGTAATAAAGGTCTGTTTAAACGGGTCATAGCTGAAAGTGGAAGTCCTCTAGCACCTTGGTCGTTTGAAGACATAGACGCTTTGGAAGAATATCTAAAAGAAACAGGATGTCAACCCAATACAAACAATACTCTTCTTTGTTTACAGAGCAAGGACCCGATGATACTTATGAACAACCGGGCTAATCTAGGACCGGTTGTAGACGGTGATTTTTTGATAGCAAAACCGGAAGAAATTCTTCTAGAGCAGACGGTAGAAACACATCTTGCCCGCCAGGTTTTCGCGTCTGTCGACATTCTACTCGGTTTTAATGACGGGGACGGTGTGCTGTACTATAACACTTGGTCTCATCTGCTAGGCCAGGCAACCCTAGATTTTAACGTCACGAGGTTACAGTTTGATAACGTTATAGTCCCAGAATTCATCAAGACAAAATTGAGCACAGAATATACCCCAAAGACAAGGAAAGCTCTAGAAGAGCTTCTAACATTCTTCTATACGGACTGGGCTGATCCTACGAATGTATTAACGATACGAAATACACTTATTGCCATGACGAATGACCCAATGTTTCACGTGCCAGCAATCCAGGTCGCCAAGACGCATGCTGGACTTAAAGGTGGATCTACATATTTCTACGAATTCTCCGTACAGTCGGACAAACATGCTTTAGAGATACCGCCATGGTTTGAAGGTAAACCAATCATTTTTAAGTATTCGAATTTAAAGACACGCAAAGTTATACATGCTGATTAAGTTTTATTTCAATTCTTAATCTTTGTTTACGATATCTTTTCTTTTGTTTAATTAGCAATTAACAATCATATAGCTTACATCGTTCCTGCTATCAATTTTAATTGAGTTTGTTTGAGTTACAGTTGAAAAATGCTAAATTTATGCAACCAATAGCTAACCTAGTCTGGGATTAATATGGTCCCTCAATAGTCTGGCGCTAGACTGGTTTAAGTGTAATGTTACATTTGGATTAGTCTGGCGCTACTCTGGGACAAGACTAGCTTCCCTAGTATGAGTTCGATGGCACACTGAAATCAGTCTTGCAATACACTGGCATTAATTAGTCTGGCAATACAATGGCATTAATAAGTCTGACAATAAATTGGTGTTCATAGTATGACACTACACTGGCAATTATAAGTTTGTCAATACAATGGCATTTTTTAAGTCTTGCAATACACTGGCCATAATTAGTCTGAAAATGCATTGGTGTTCATAGTATGGCAATGCACTGGTGTTAATTAGTCTGGCAATACACTGGCATTTATAAGTTTGGCAATACAATGGCATTAATTAGTCTGACAATGCACTGGCATTAATTAATCTTGAAATACACTGGCATTAATCAGACTGGCAATACACTGGTGTTAATTAGTCTGGAAAACACTGACATTAACTAATCTGGCAATACACTGAAGTTAAAAACTCACGCATTTCACTTGCATTAATAAGTCTGGCAATACACTGGTGTTAATTGGTCTGACAATACACTGCTGTTAATAAGTATTGAAATACACTGGTATTAATTAAGTCTTGTAATACACTATTGTTAATTAGTCTGACAAAACACTGGCATTAGTCTTGGCAGTACACTTGGATATATTGGGATTATCTGGCAGTTGGGACATAGGGTTGTCATAGTCGTGACCAGCATTGTTGTTCTCCTTTTAATGTAATTAGTACAACTTTACATAAACTGTTAATTTCTTCTTTTTTACATTTACACAATTTTTGATGATGTAAGCGAATTAGTGTGTTTAATTTATGGTAGCTTGGTTACTATCCACATGATGTGTCGACATTTCGTCATGATATGTCAAAAATATGAAAAAAGTTGACACTAAGATTTATGAAAATGTTAATCTCAGTTTACACATTAAACATACAGATGTAAATTTAAACTTTTCCGTAAAGAAAGAAAAACGAAATATGTCAACTGTAAAACATCACACCTACTCATAACATTTTTATATATAAGATAAAATAAATAATAAAATATTTCATCGGCATAGAACTAATTCAACATGAAACATGTGCGGATCCAGACGGGTGTTGGAAGGGTGTATTCAACGATTCATAAGTGTTTGTAATTGATAATTATTGATAATTATTCATTTTTAAAAATGAACTTATTACGTTCAAAACTGTACGTTCCCTCACGTTCTGTTTGCAATAAACGGTATATAAAACAAATGGAAAATAGAAGTCCTCAGTAGAATGTACATTATAAACGCTACTTCGTTAAAACCGATTTCGTTGAAAGTGTTTTAGACCGTACCTTTTGTTTTTCAATATTTCAGGATCGTATCATGCTGACGAAATACCGTATGTTTTTGGTTTCCCGTTGTTGGCAAACGCTTCCATATTCGGCGGCGAGCTCAGCAATTATACTGTGGAAGAACAGCAGCTGTCCAGGGACATTATGACGTTTTGGACAAACTTTGCAAGATCTGGGTTAGTATTTTAATACTTTTCACGCTGTATTTCTGAAACGAATTTGTCCATTTCAGTTTGGATACACAAAATGCATGATTTTATTGCAGAAAAAAAATTGAAATTATCGATCGAAATTGTGTTGAGAGCAGTGAGGAAAAATATCTACTTTAGTTCTAAATTTTGCTTCTTTGCCTTACTTATGAAACAGCCTAAAACATTGGAATTTCTAAAGTAGCATCATTTGTTTAAAATCATATTATATTATCATAGGCAGGTGAGCGAACATTTGGATTTTTATTAATGTTTATGTTGATTTGTAACCTTTTATCTTTAATCGTTCAAATCTATCTTGATTTGTAGCCGTTAGGAATGATATCAACCTCTTTGTGGAAAACCAAACCTAATCAGTGCCTTCAGTGCTTTGATCTCCTCTTTTTCAGAAATCCAAATACACCAAACAACGCTACCGATTTCTGGCCGGAGTTCAGCATGGCGTCACAAAACTTTTATCCAATTACAAATATTCTTATTGAACCACAAGTGACGAATATTGAAGAGTTTCATCCAAGACGAATGGCGTTCTGGTCTGAGCTAGTCCCCAACCTTATTAAACTGTTACAAACTGACAAAACTAAACCGGGCAAAGCTCACGTATCTGTGTCCAAAGTTAAACCCGCCGATTCACACCCATCGTTCACCAAAATTATACCCGGAATATCACACGCACCCGTTACTAAAATTAGACCCGGATTATCACACGCACCTGTTACTAAAATTAGACCCGGCAAGTTACATGTATCCCTTAGCCCCAAAAAATAGAATTGTGAATTTCTATGGTCAGTATTTCCGTTAAATTATCGAAAGAATAGACGTGAAAACATACTGTTGAGAATGAATTTGATTCTTTGTCATCCCTGTTTTGATAAGTAAATACATAAATAGATAAATAAATAAATTTATAAAATTGTTTTGTTTCTTGGATTATACGCAGATTTTAACATTTAACACACGTTTGGTCATATCCCGGTGGTTGATCCACGTAACCAGCTTTCCTTGATAACTAACCAGTAATTATTAATTTTCCTGAGTAGAATTCGTCACAAGAAAGTTCAGGAAAAGCTTCTTTAAAGGGGACAAGAAAGGTACAGGTGACACAGAAAATAAAGAAAGAGAGAGACGTTCCATAAAGACATGCATAATCTACACATATGTTACAACTTCACAGTCCTTTTTCATAGCACAACACAATTGGAACATAAAGAAAGTATTCGATGCCATTGAGAACGTATACGAAAAAGAAATGTTAGCGATTACTGTTGATGACAAAGTTAATGTTTCAAATCCAAAAGAAATGTCAACCGGTCTCAAGAGGATCGTGTTTGAGTCTTGCAAAGCTAAAGCAGAACGAGGCTCTCAAGTATTTGCAGAAAGTACACCTGACACATCAGAAAGAGGGAAAAGAGTTATCCGCAGGCCCCACTCATAAACAAGCAATTACAAGAAACGATCTTAGGACTTGCATACAATACGAGGTGGCATATTCAAAGATAAAGATGCTGGTAAATATGTTGGAACTGTATTTTTCAGATCTAAGAAAAGCTTTTGATCTTTTCGACAATGACATTTTATTGCATAAGTTAAAACTTTATCATTTTTGAGATAAAAGTGTCCATCTTTTCAAATCTTATCTGTCAAATACAACGCAGGTTGTATCATGTCTAAAAGCAGGCTTGTAACTTCTGGAGTTCTTCAGGGATCTATTCTGGGCCCCCTTTTATCTTTTACTTTTTTTTTTAAAAAAGATATTATTATTATTATTATTATTATTGTTGTTGTTGTTGTTGTTGTTGTTATTATATCTGTTTGATCCTTTTTGAGAAATATGTCATGATTGATAACGATTAAGTAATCTTTCCTCCTGGCACTTAACGTCACGACCAAACTAAAGAAATTGGCACAATTTCAACTCTAAGTCAAGAAGATGAAGACCGAGTATGCTTCGAAACTTTTCAGCCCAGAGCTGCAACATTTGAATGAATGAATTCGGACATCACTCCAGGTGATTCTATAACGCACAAAAAAGAAGGCGAAAGTGCACTAGACCATGTCTAGGATTGATATGATGAAGATGCAGATAACAAAGTTTCAGATAGTGTTTCACTTGAGAAAGTTGTACATATTTTATCATCTTATACAACGACAGAAAGCGAAACCCTAACGACTATTGTAGAGTTGGAACAAGATCAATCAATAACAGATCGGGATAGCTTTTATGATATTCTAGATATAGAGTCAGATGATTCAATAGTACATTGATTCAGGTGATTCATTAGTAAAAGGTATTGATGCAAATGTCAGACTGTAACACACTAGGTGATAACCTAGATATTGAATGAGATGATGACCTTGTAGACATTGTCAAAGCAAAAGCTGTTGAAAACGAAGATGATGTATATATTACAGAAGCAAGAAATGACATTGCTACTTACAACGATAACAATGATGATTCGTTTGACGAAGATGAAAACCTCTTTTATATTCTACGTTAACATTGATGATGTACACTTTGATGTGGACAAGGTAAGTATATCAAGAATGAGTTACAAGTACTCTTACTTTATTTCATAAATGTATAAATTTCGAAGCATTTTAACTTTGTTGTGTATTTTGTAGATGAAAGGCTTATGGACACAATTACATTAGGAATTTGACTGGTGTCTGCTTAGTCTTAAAAGAAAAAGAGAATAAATATCAGCAAGGCAAGGCTGCGTTCACTGAATGCACAATGGTGAATAAAATTTAATAGTGTTCATCTACTTGTCCATCACCGCTGTGGAATCAAATCCCGCCAGGGTCTTACGGTGCTTTTAATGTGAGAAAGCTATCCAGCAATCTTGCGGAACGTCGGTGGTTATACTCAGATTCCCGATCGTGCACGAAGGAGCACCAGAGTTTTTCCTCCACTAGTAAAGATGGAAAGTTGCTATATTACCCTACTGTATTGGTTTGACGTTTTGATATATATATAAACGAATTAGGACTTTGCATATCCTAATTAGAAGTTTAAAAACTTATTAGAAGAAAAAAAAATCTTATTTTTTCTTTGTATGAAAACCTTATTAGAAGTTGCAAAGTTCGAATTAGGATTTTTATTTTACATTTAGGTTTTTGAAGGTCCTAATTATGCCTGACAAAATCCTAATTAAGATTTTATATAATTTTTATTATGTTATATGACCTTACTATGCACCCAGTCCTTCATAAAAAGAGATTTCTGTTACAATTTCATACTAAGATGTATATTGCTGTCACGTGGGCACGAGCCTTTCAAAAGGATTTTATTGCCCAGAGTTGTACCTTCTTAACCACCATACATTAAAAGAAAATCTACCCATGAATTATACGAAGAACTTTGCCTTTAGTGCACTAATGATAAAATTAATATTCCCAATTGACAAAATTATCATTTAAAGATAAAAGAATCTGTAAGTTTTTATATCAATGTAGAGTGATTGATTTCGGTTTGTATATTACAAATAGCCATCCGATACGTATACTAGCGTAAATGTTTGTCAATAAGGCCAAGTCTTGAAATATTTTGTTTACCCTCACACGACCAATACCTGGATGGATATGGTAGGTAAGTAAGTAATCAGAAATATATATTTCGTGGACATAGTTGAATTGTAGTAGGAATTATCTGGATTAAATAATAATAATAATAATAATAATAATGAAATGTTGAAGTTTTATTCAATATACACTAAAGTTTTTTATGTACATGTATTTACATTGCAAATTCATTTAACAAGTACAAAAAGACGTTGTTCCCGTTAATTAATCTACTTCAATGGTAAGTGACGGCACATTATGCCTCAGAATTCCATATTTTATAAATTCTTTAGAAATGCCAAAACACGCTTAATAATGTTTTAATAATGGATTTAGAGCATGTTAAATATCTAGCAGCAGAAGAAGAAAGTAGCGCTGATTGTGCAGTATTTGTGTCATAATGGTAGAAAATTGTAAACAAAGTAGTAATTTGACTTCCATACAATATAGTTATTCACTATAACTGCACTTATTACCAAAACACAAAAGAAACAAAAGATGGCTCAGCAAATATGGCTTAAGAGTAACTTTTTTGGAACTGTATAGAATACCAAGTTAAAAAGCTTTTGAAAAAAATCTAATTTGTTATCATTAATGAGGCCCAATGGGCCTTTAAACAAATATTTAAAGACGTTATTCTCCATCATATACTCTACTTTAATGCTAAGTTTAAAAAAAAATATTGTTTGGTCATAAAATGTTTCAGGTAGCTGGGTAGTTAGCGAGAGAGGGGCGGAAACAAACATTTTTTTATTTAAGGCTAAGGTTTTTCATGGCCAAGCAATTAAACAAACACTATAGTGTAACATGACCGTTGACAAAAGAATAAATTTTGGGGGTTTGAATTGACACACGGATGCGGTATATTTGATTTCTTCAGATTTTTTCGGCTTCTTGATGAATTGAAAATGTATAATATGTTTGCCCCATTTTGATATGTTTAGTTCAATGTTTATTAATGGTTTAAATGTAGATTATGTTAAACGTTGGATTAATGCGCATATAAAATACCGTTTAATGGCATGAAAACTGGATCAAAGAAGCGCGCATTGCTTAATTAAAAGACATGCTGTGCCGGTTGGTTTCTAACTGTGCCGCGTATACATAGAACGTCTGACGAAATGTTGTATGTACTTTTACTGTTCTAGTTGAGTGACCAATGGAAGTATTTAAAAAAATATCAAAAATGTCGTAATGTTACTTAATGACAGAACAACAAAATGGAATTTATCGTACAACAAACTGAATTTTAAAAGATATTTTTATATCATTTGAAGAAACATTTATAAATGCGTTCTTTGGTTTTAGATGTTTTACTATTCGAAAGTCATCGAGTTAAAGAGCATAAAAGTGACAATGCTTTCTAAATAACATAATTTAGGGAACGTCAATTGAAAGTGCCAGTTGCAGCAGACGACGCCTTTGAAGGCGCGCGTGCTTGTTTTGCAGCAGACGACGTATTTGAAGGCGCGCGTGCTTGTTCTGCAGCAGACGACGTCTTTGAAGGCGCGCGTGCTTCTTCTACAGCAGACGACGGCATTAAAGGTGCGCGTGCTTGTTCTGCAGCAGACGAGGGATATCAAAAGAACACGTGTTCCTTTACGCACAGCAGTCAACACAAAACGTCATGTACGGAAGACGGTCAGGGCCAGCGCAATCTTTATATCAATCAAGGATGGTCCCAATGCTTAAAATGTAAGAACCAATTTGTTATTTGTACGATTTAAGAAAGAAAAAGCTTTCGTCCTTCAAATATCCATTTCTGTCCGTGTAGATTTGTTTATTTTAATCAAAGAACCTGGATAATCAGGAGGATCAAACGAAATAGTGCATAGTTATTAAATCAATTTTCTTCTCTTTTATTTATATATATTATTATTATTATTATTATTATTATCATCGTCATTATTATCATCATTATTATTATTATCATTATTATTTTACTAGCATCATCATTATTATTTATTTATTTATTTTATTTTATCTATTCGTTTTTAGGGGGTGATGTTGGAGGGGGAGAATGTCCTTATAATGTAAACTATCACCATTTTTAATGTAAAGCAAAAGTAATTAGTTATACATTTAAATTTAAAAAGAACTTGACAGATGAAAAATGCCTTCCTCGTTCTTTATGTATAAATTGTATTCAGAATTATACGGACTTAAATTTAAACCAATTTAAAACACATTTGTGGTTAAACGTCGTTAAAATTATCAAATGTACCGTAACTTTACACAATACGTATCATATACGCAGTAAACTCGTGAAAGTCCGGCATTATTCGGTACTTTCCGTAAATATCATATATATACTTATGTTTTAGATACATTTAGCAGTTGATATTGCTGTGTTTTTTTTTTTTTAAATTTAAACTTGATTGTGAAAAAAAACAAGCAAACAAAAACGAAAAACAAAAAACGTTAACTTATACAATTATTAATCATTTTCGAGTTTGCTAAACAGTTATGATTTCATTCATGGAAAGATATTCATGATCATATAGATACTCGAGTCCACGACACGTACACACTGAATTGCTAAACGCTCTTGTGCTCTTGAATAAATGTAAGTTTTTACATATGAATGAACCGTAACTTGTACAATACTCAATTATGACCATACGAGTTTTCTCCCTTGGACAACAATCTCAATTTTCGTCTTTCTTTTCAATTTTAATTTTCATTTCCTTTGACATCCAGTTCATTTAACTTGAACATGGACTTTAATAAGACATTCATCTTTACAAGGTCTATTGAATATATGCACAAAGAACACGCTTTATTTATTTACCGAGGAGAATGACTCACACCCCACATCAAACATGCACACAAAATGCTCATTGATATGAATATAAGTATTTATAAACTGTGTATATATGTTATGATTTTGTATTGCCAATTAAATATGTTTATAAGGACAGGCAAACTGAATGTTTACTTTATCTGTTTTCACGATGTTCGGATAAGAAACAGGGAACGAATTTGGACATTTTACATATAATATGAACGGATTTAATATATTTGAAATAACTGATTGCAGTTGTGACATTTTAATGACTGATAATATCATTTTAAAAATATCGCCAAAAGACGTGTACGGTGTTGTTTACGTTAAAGCAGTAGACCTCCAGATAAGCCAAAATATTTCAAGAAAATCAAACTTGAGAAAAATAAATCAAGATTTTAAGAAAAGTAAAAAGATTCAAGATTCAGTTAATGATTTATATGTTATGTGCGATTTAAGACTGATTTTGCTGTATTCTACTTAATATATACATTTTCAAAATCTTCTTGAAAATTAGCATAAATCTGGAGGCATGCTGCTTTAAATAATGTTGAGTGGCGGCATGGCCGAGTGGTTAACGCTTCGGACTAGTAATCTAATGATCGCTAGCCGCATGGGTTCAAACCCCGTCAGGGGCAAGTCGTTGTTTCCTTGAGCAAGAAACTTTACACTCATTGCTCAGTATTGGTTGGTTCCAGGAACGGATTCGAAAGTGTGTCTGTAAGCTTATAGGGCAAAATATCAGCTCGAAAAAGTTATAAAATGGCTGTATGAGATGTATAAAAAAAAATGTAATATCATTTTGAAGTCTTTAAGTTAGATTTTCTTTTATTTTATTCACTGGTCTAGAAGAGAATAGCTTTAAAAGCTGTTAGAAATGTTCATTTACAAGTCATTTTCAAATAGTGGTTAAAATAAAAACTTACGAATGAATGTTTAAATATAATTTTGATATCAAAGGCTGATAGGGGGTCTATTCAATTTTGAATAGACTTTGACATTTTTTTCTCCCTGACAGTGGGGACGGGGTAACCATGGAAGAAATAAAAAATTGGCATTACTTTTGTATGTTCCCACTTATCATATTCGGCATTCAAAGTTTAAATCAATTTCTGTTTTTTGTGATCACATTTAAATGTCAAAATTTTACACTAAACAGGATTTAAATTGTCTACATCATCTACCTGTAACGCAGACGACAGTTTGTATATATCCTAGTTCACAACTGACGTTTTATGTAACACTTCTTGTTTATAGATAAATAATACCTGAATAATTCGAATAATCATTGTTGAGAAAATAATTCTGTGGATTTATCAATATGAGATTCTAAACTTTCATGGAAATCTAGTTGCTACATAAAGGTACGTGTCGCTCAAATTTTTTATATTTTAAACATTAAATTTCTTGATCATTTTCTTACCCAACAAAGTTCAAGAAAACCGTTTCCCCTTGAATTATAATTTTCTTGACCCATATTATCAATAGAATTATTATTTATGCCCTAATAATATTGTAATTTGAATATTCGGAGATTTCTTTTACCATAATCAGCTTTGGTGATAGAGTGAAACTAAAAAAAAAAGCGTTGGAGCACACCACACTAAATACCGTATTCCGGTATATACCGCACAATTAATGCGCTTGAATAATCTCGTCTCTTCACCCGTCGAAATGCACTTGAAAACGTCTTATTCATCTATTCACACCGATTTATATACGATCTTGAATAAAAAATATAAGAATCTGAAAAAGCAATATTTTTCTACTTTGTAATCATGATTTCTGCACTGTAAAGGTACAGTGAGTTTAATCCAAAATTTAAAGGGACTCCACTGAGTTTTTTACATGAAGGACCGAAAATATTTTTAACGGGTTTGTATATAGGTCTTGAACTCGTGTACAAAATTTACGTTATGTTACGCTAGTTAACAGTGACGTGCGTTTACATACGTTTGTGGCAGTTATACGTTACACACTTATAATGTATACGCTATGCAGAAGTGAGTTAAAGATTTTTTTGGGGAAGAAAATCGTACACAATTTATTCGTTCTTTACATACGTCATAGAGAAAAAGGACCTTCATTAACATGAATAATAACGTTGATTTATCACTTAAAGGCCTATTATGCCACAGAAATCCTATCATTTTTATTTCTCAAAACATTTTTTTTTTTTTTGTATCTTGTTAAAGTTTCAAAATAAATACTCATGTGCCTTCTTTGCTCTGTTGGCAAGTTAGGTATGATTATAATGAATTAGTATTTTGAATTGAAATCATAATACTCTTTTGTTTACATTTCGCTACCTTTATGGCACAACACTTCACATTAAGCGCTACTTTCTTTAGTTGTAAAACACCTACACATTTTAAATGTTTATATTTTTATATAGCTTCTTTTGCATAAATGGTTCAGGTATTTATCTAGGTTAAGTTGTACATTTGTTGTGGTAAAATGCAGGTGTTATTTAATAATGTATGCATTTAAAGAATTTTGAAAACTTTCGTTTTGTGCGGCAAATCATCGGTTTAGCAACTTTAGACAAAAATAAGTATAACTTTTAAATGTCAGGGATGGTTCCTTCTTTTTGTGTTATATAAGAACAGTCTGTCCGTCCGTGTTAGAGTGACAGAGTTGCAACTTTTATAATGTTTATGACAATGTCAAAAATTCTCTTAAAATAGAAAATACAACTAAATTATCTTTGTTTGCAACACCCATATGCAATTTTTGGTCGGTTAATATTTACAATTATTTACTGAATAATGCAAATATTTGTTTGACTGCACATTTGGATGACACCAATTTTGATAAGATTTTTATGGCGATTTTCTAGTACCGTTTATATTGGGTGGGACTGGAGGATGGCGTGGACGGTAGCAGTAGCTCGTATGGTTGGATAGGGGTGTCTCTAATTATCTCTTTGCACGTGCCGGCACGTGCGTAAAACCACTGATCTCTCGTCCTCAATTCGTTTATCACTTAGTCACAAATTACATATTATATATATTTGGATACTCAAGCTATCTGGTGTATATATATTGAAATATATTACTATTGTTTTGTTTTTGAAAATGGTTGTAATGGACCTAATTTTGGTGTTTCTTAAAACCGAGGTAACGCTATAAGCAAGTATGCTATAAGCGAGGATATTAATGTTCGTTAAAGACGGAAGGAAGGTGTGCATTTGTTCCTCATATCCGAGTGTGCGCTTTATCCGAATTCGTATTAAGTGAGGACCACTGTATTAAACTAATAACGTATCTAAATTAATGACCGATGTGCACTTATAATTTTAAAACAGACTGTTGATATCTAAAATGTTATAGGATTTTTTCCTTTTGAATGTTATCAAAATACAAATATTTAGCACACAAAAAACTGCAAAATTTGAAACAACGTGAAAAGTTTAACACCCGTATTTACGCGCCAAGAAGTTAATTGCACAACCAGGTGCAAATTCAAGACTACCCTTTGTGTGTGGACTATTTATTTTATTATGAAAGTGTGGTAACTTTGTATGAAAATGACATTTATAGCTATAAATGTAACACATTGGTCTTTTTTTTTTTTTTTTTTTTTTTGTTTTTTTTGTTAAATATGAATTTCTTTCTGGCGTTACAATATAGGAAAACGTGATATGTTTATGTTCGAAAATTTAATCTTAATTAGAATTCTTGTTTTATCCATCAACCTGAACACACTTGACCTGGAGAAATGGATTTCCCCTCCTTTGAATTTGGAACAGTCCATTTTCAATATCAAAGTAAGGATTGCTGACCGTGTGGTGTCAAAACCTGTCAGGGGCAAGAGGTTGTTTCCTTGAGCAAGAAACTTTACATACATTGTTTAGTTCTGGTTTTGTTCCGGGAACGGATTCGAAAGTGGAAGCTTATAGCTTCCAACTCTATCAAACTAAAATAAATAAACAAAAAAAAATGGGCTGCAAACTTTGGCTGGCCCGGCTCTTAATATTGGTGGCAAAGGCTTATCACTCTTGGTCCCAGTGGGTAATGGCAAATCTGGGACAAAAATCATACATTTTGTCCCAAACCTGGGTTTTCTCCCAGGGTCAACGACCGATTTGAACGTACCAAAATATGATTTAAATCCAGCGATCCCCATGTAGCCATTTTGGAATGATTTAATAAAACTTGTATATTGTGTTTACAACTTGGTATAAACATCAGAATATGGCTAGCATATTTCATAAATAAAGCTACTGTGTTTATACTTATGAATAATAGCTTCACTGTAAAACTGTTACAAACGTTAAGTTGTTACGTCAGTTAAGTAAATGTTATTAATATCTGACATTTTTCACATTGTAAATTTTAACATTTTGTGATACATGTACATGTATTTAAAACGCACTCCGAGAAATCGAGCTGTTCTAATATGCAATGCCGTTTCCTTTATTTTACCCTTGCCCAGTTGACTTCTCCACCCACCCCCACCCCCCAACACGCCCAAATAAGCCATCAGTCATCAATACACATGTTAGGATCATAGATGCAGCTGGCTGACCAACTAAAATACCTAACGAACTTTAATCTTTAGCCTTCTAGCGATAACTAATCCAACCCATGCGACCACTTGTTTTCCTTTGCCGGAAGAAAATCGCAGAGTATGGTGGCTAATTTACGCAATGTCGTAGATTCTTCGTCTCAAAAGGGAGTTTTTCATGTTTTCGTGTTTTTGCTTTTTCGGATAGTCGAGAGTTAGGAACCCTAATTGATCGGCAAAAGATCCGAACCATCACGCTTTT
>NW_026852907.1:0-47824 GCF_026571515.1 Ruditapes philippinarum
AGTCAAAGAGACTTTCAGGTAAATCAGATACTCTTTCACTGTCATTTTCTTTGTTTTCATTGAGATGTTTAAGTACCGTACATCATAAAAACTAAGCAACAATATAAATGACGGGGTAAAGACTTAGAAAATGATAGTCAAAGACACTGTAACTAAAATTCAGGCCATTGGGGCTTTATTTCATTGAGACGTTACTATAAATATTAAGACATGGGTCTAACGAAAATTATACAAGTATTTTGTCAATCTCGCTTACAGTTTCATCATTTTCTAGAATCAAGAGATCATTGCACATGTATTGCTAATGAGAAGCAATGCATATTATGAACTAACTAATGTTAAATTTGTTTTAACAGGTCTAAAGTCAATTATAAATGCAATACGCTTTTGTTTTTGTCGGTCATTTTACAAATGGACTAAAATAAGTTCTGCATAAAGCACTTAATTTTCATCAAATATACTCGTATTTCTTTCACTTCATTTATTTTTTATTTTTTTGTTGTTGTTGTTACCTTTAAGATGAATTGTAATGATATATCTTGTACCAGCTACAAGACAGTTATATGTTTCACGTTTTAATTTCAACAAACCCTGTATTAATTAATAAGCATAATACAAAATATGGTATTTCGTTTAAGAAGGGAGACAACCCTTGCATTATTGGTAGTTTTCTCCCTTTACAAATCTGGTTATTTTAAAAAATATTCATAACAAATTAGTTTAAAGACTCATCTTTTTTAATTCATGTGTAGGGATATGAAATTCTACGTATGCCGGATATCCAGATATTAAATATGCCCATTTTATCTAAGTTTGTGGTGTACGATCGACCCTAATTAAAAATTCGTCAAACACTAACAAAATAAATTTTACTTTTGCCGGCTCGCCACGGCGAGCCGGTATATACGTTAGGATTTTTACTGAGAGAAACAACCTAAAACTCCGAATGCCCATCCAAAAATTTTAATCGAAGCTTGGCTTCCAGCTTCTTACAAAATTTATTCTGTCAGGGCTGGAATCCAAATTATTTAGCCAATCAAATTAATTCTTACATAGCGTCAAAAAACCTTCAATTTTCACGCCATTTTTAAAAAGCAGCAAGTACTAGTATTGCTTTGAGCGCAAAGATATAATGATGATTAAAATGTTTGTTTTCATGAATTCTTTTCAATAAATCATACTTACACTGACTTTTGATTTAGCGATTTCCCCTGTTTTCTCTGTAAGTAAGTTTTCGTTTGGTTAATTAACATAAGTGTACATCTGGTTCTGTGTATTTTTTCATTTTTTTTTCCGGTCATTTTATCCTTTCCGGTATTTAGGGTGGGGGGAAAAATCCCGGGATCCGGGATGCCTGGGATCCGTGATAGTATTAAGGAATAAACTATATTTGTGTTGATTATTTGAATCGTTGAATCTTTGTACGGGAGATGATCATTATATAAGCCCTCTTACAATATAATTCCCTTTTATGCTCACTATGAGCAAGTTGTGCTCTGGTGAGCATAAACAGGAATTTGGATCCCTATTCATCTGTTGTCCCTAAAGTGTAATTTAGTTTCTCTTTAAATTATATCTTTGAAACCAAAGACTGCACATTAACCACACTACAGGAGTCCTCTTTCATAGTTGTTCATATTGTTCTACACATATGTCAAGGACACGTCTTATATAGAAACACATACGCACACATATCTACATCATATCCATTTGTTTAAAATGTTTCACATACCAAGATGAAGTGGACATAATTTTTATTAAAATGCTTAGGGAAAACATGTTTAAGTCTTATTGATATAAACTTCAATGCCTCCAGCTTTAATCAATGCCTTGAGAAATTGTACAAATCAAATGTTAATCATGCCCAATGAATCTAAATTCGCCCATACCCAAGAGAGTTCTTCTGTAATATATTCCTGTATAGGACTTGTGTCTGTCACTCATTCCGATACTAAATAACATAATTACAACTTAACTTCGTATAAAGAGACATCTTTAGGAATTCTACCTATCTAACATTTTTTGGTCAATGTCGACAGGCCATATAGTAAATGTGCATAGACATAGGGACTTCATTCTATCTGTTTACATGCATCTTCATATACATGTATACTCATATTCCTCTTTGTTAAACTGAGAGAACTGGCTTCCATAACTTTATATGTCACTTTTATTTTGATGTTCACTGACATGACTGAAGTCTCTTCAGCTAACAAAACTGTCATTTTTCACATTTAAACACACCCCTGGAAAAAATATACGAAGCGAGTCGCTACTAGCTTTTTTAAAAGCTAACCTTGTCCTATTTTTTACTACATGTATAAAACCCTCGGTCACTAGGGCATCGACTAAAAGCGTTCCCGTGACCGTATAAATGACATAAATTTGAAGATTCCTTGTCGTAACGCTTCCTCTATAAAGATTTACTATGCTTATCCTTAAGTACAATAATTTTATCGGAGAAATTTATTGAAATCTATAAAATTCTTACTAAACATGCCTTATTTGAAAAAAAAAAAAGAATGTAAAACTATGTACATTTGTATTGAAAGTTGAATTCCCTATCACAGGTCAGGTAAAGTTGGTCCTTTCTTTGAAAAACTTCCAGTTTATTTTTTAATGACACTAAATATTCATATTATACCCTCCTATATTTTGTAATGTTTAAAACATAATATATTTACACCTGTGTAAAGTCGGAACATGTCTATCTTATTGTAACGTGACAAGCGACTGGAAAAAATGCAGGGGAAACCATGGGACATCAGCTGATAAGATGAAAATGGGATTTTTTAAAGTATAAAAACTTATGTAGAAACTAACGCTACATTTCTTTCTTAAAAAAATGAAAATAATTCTAATAATAATAAGTCTGTAGGATAATTTGTCACTTGTATTTGCGTTAAAAAATATATCAGTCCTCGTGATCAGCAGATATTTAATAAAAAAAGTTGTTAATTCTCTTTGAAATCATTTTTTTTTTAAAAATTGGTCAGCTAGTCCCATGTGACATCGTCATATTTGTGTGTCAGGCCTTTCATATTCATAGAGGAATCACTTCTTAAGGACAAGTATTTATTTTTAGGTAGGATTAGGGACCGTTCCTCATTATTTAGGTCTATGGGAAAATCAATTCTGAACTTGCAAATTTTACCCCTATATAGGACAGGCTTTACGGCATTTAGTTATTTGTTTTAGATAAATTATCAATTCTATTTTTCATGATTATATATATTGTTGTTTTGTTGTTGTCCAATGTTTTGCGAAGAAAACAAACACCATGTGATGTTAAAGGAAGTTTTCTTATTTCATAAAATAAATAAAATTCATTGCTGACTGTGTTGTTAAATTTCAATGCAGACGACACTGTAACACATAAGCTGTCATCAGTTATATTTAATTGACAGATAATTGAATAAGTTTTCTACATTTTAAAAATTTAAAGGCATAGACTGGCAACAAGACTGTGTACTATTATATGATAAACGAACTGTGAAAATCTTTGTTACAGTCAAAAATATAACTATTACATCTAAGGGCAATAAAGAAATAAATGTGAGTTAATTTAAAGTAGAAAAAAAAGGAAACCAAGCACGTGTATAAATAAGACCCCTTTGAATTAAAAACTATAAAAACATATTTTATATATAAAAAAGACTGAAAACTCGCCTTTCGCTAGCGATTTTCTAAAAAAACTTTTAAAAAAGGTTTAGAGACATGAAAAATGAAAATAACTCGACATTTCTTAAAATATTAAAACTTATATGTTCATCAGTTGCAGTCGTTTTCCTTAATTATGTTTAATTAAACGTTCACCTTCAGTTGAATTTGATATTCGTGTATGTAAGAAAGAAATTGTTACATAGCCAGTCTACCGTTAATATTTCGCAAACTACGCAACCTATTACATCGGACATCGGACATTTTGTTCCGGATTGCCTGCAGCGATGTCTGCTGGGAAAGTGTTACTGACATCCGGGTGGGTATAAATACAAAACAGAATTTGTTATCGTCACTTCTAACTTCAGAAAGTCATAACAAAGTAAGTGTTTGGATTAAATAGTATACA
This sequence comes from Ruditapes philippinarum, assembly GCF_026571515.1. Classification (NCBI taxonomy): domain Eukaryota; kingdom Metazoa; phylum Mollusca; class Bivalvia; order Venerida; family Veneridae; genus Ruditapes; species Ruditapes philippinarum. Next base: position 4,070 of record NW_026852907.1, read on the forward strand.
AAATGTTGAAAAACACGGAGTTTATACTAACATGTGTCTAAGTACAATTTTAAATGCGAAACACGACTTAAATTTTAAGCTTTTCAACATCTGTAAACATTCGATTTTATAAAGAACTGATGTTAAGTTTTCTTTGGCAAACAGATACTTTTCTTCTTATTGAATTTAAATTAATTTACAAAAAAAGAAGAAGTAGAGTTTAATTTTATCTACTTAGTTTTCTACTGGTTAGTTTTCAATAATAAGCATTTACAAAATTGAATACGTCAAGAGCAATTGTAGTCACTCGACCAATTAAATTTTGTAGATGCTTACTAATCAAGTGTTTGATTTTTTTTTGGAAAATATTTAAACAGCCGTTTCGAGATTCATAAACATTAGCCGATTTACCAAAGTAAATGTGTTACGATTTATTTGAAAAACACTCGTATTGGACAAAAATAATTTCAAACACTAGTTCTTTTGTTTCCTGATTTCCGGCTTTTTCACATGGTAATATGTATTTATCAAATATATGTCTTAATTGATTATTTTCAGAAATCCAGAAAAATGAAGGTCGCCATTGTTGCCGCTCTTGCTATTGCCTGTGTGCTCGGTGTTGTTACAGCTCAGTTCTACGGACAGTCCGGATATGTTTCCCAGGGACAAGCTGGTGGTCTCTCATCCAGTAAGTAGTATATAACTTATTATTTAAACAATAACATTTGATCGTATAACACATCGTTATATCTTTTATATAAACACAATGCAACTGTTACGGGGTACAAATGAAATATTAATAACTCGTCCCTTCATGGTCTTGCATACGTTACGGAAAGCTTGCCGAGTGATTCTTTGTCATTTATGTTCTTTTCTTAAGCATTTTTTTATCACACACGTATACTTTTTAATCATAATCTTTTGGCTTAACAAACACTCTACGATGAAATTAGAACTTTTGAGAAAGCATAGTAGATACTCTCTCCTTATTTCAGTAACTTATACTTCTGTTTATAGCATTATCGTTCTATTTTTAGCCATGTACTTCTCTATTTATAGCATATATCGTTCTACCGTTCTATTTATAGCATATTTCGTTCTATTTTTAGTTCTGCCACTTCTGTTTTTATTGATCTTACTCCCAATCCTGCTCAACGGAAATCTGTTTGGAAGCAGCAGCTCTGGAAACACTGACATCATCTTCGGAAACTTTTCTGGAGTGTAAGTTGTCCTGTCTACAGCTTTTTGTTACTCTGTTTTATATAAAATATAAACAAGCTGTGTAAAACACTTTGTGGAATATCTAAAGAATGTTTATCTAAACTGTCAGCTCTAATAATTTTATCTTAATATAAGAAGCTTAAGTTTTTTTCACATAAGATTTCATGTACTACTTATAAAGTAATGCTTTAACAAATGTATATCTTAAACTTGTTAGGCTTACATATTCAGACTAATTTTGATAATACAAATAATAATAAAACACATTTTTGCTCATTTCAGAAGACGATAGAAACTAGATATTGATACAATTAGACGTACATTTTACTGTCTCAGCAATCCAAGACGTGCCACATCTATCTTTCACGAATGTCTCGTGCATGGTTTCTCGTTTTAAACTACACGTTCAATATGTTATATTTGTAGAATTTGTTGTTGTCTGTGATATATGCGAAATAAATTATTATGTAGATTTAAAAGACAGTCTTTGATTCAAGTTTTTTATATCTGATTAAAATCTGGAGATAAGCAACTCATAACAGTCACTTTATGTTTTCATGCATGATTGATTTTGACTGTAAGGTAAATCGATACGATACGATAAGATACGTTCAACGATAAAAAATGTACTCATATCCAATATCAGTCCGCCCGATAAACACGAATACATTAGGTCTTTAACACCATGTAAGACCAAAACTAAAATACTTCCGCGGCTGTTCCCTTCTATCAATGTTTTTAGGCTAAATACATATTTAGTTCTTCAGAAAGGGAAAACATAAATTTAATTATGATTAAATCATGTTAGAAGCGAACCAACGGAAGAAAGTAGCGCTGAATATGACATTATTTCTCATAAAGGTAATTTAATGTATAAAGTAGCACTTTGACTTCCATACTAGCTAAAATACTTCATCTCTTAAACTGTACTTATTGCTATTAGACAACGGAAGCAAAAGATGGTTCAGGTATAACTGACCAGTGAGTCACTTTTAAGAAACTATATAGCAACAACAAACATTTATGAATTTCGTGAAATAAAAAAAGCATTACTAGATCACAGGTTACATCGGATACAGGTTACATAGAACATAGGTTACACCGGATACAGGTTACAAAGAGTACATGTAATACAGGTTACATAGAATACAGGTTACAACGGATACAGGTTACATAGAGTACAGGTTACACCGGATAGAGGTTACATAGAATACATGTTACACCAGATACAGGTTACATAGAATACATGTTACACCAGATACAGGTTACATAGAATACATGTTACACCAGATACAGGTTACATAGAATACATGTTATACAGGTTACATAGAATACAGGTTACACATGATACAGGTTACATAGAATACATGTTACACCAGATACAGGTTACATAGAATACATGTTACACATGATACAGGTTACATAGAATACATGTTACACCAGATACAGGTTACATAGAATACATGTTACACCAGATACAGGTTACATAGAATACATGTTATACAGGTTACATAGAGTACAGGTTACACATGATACAGGTCACATACAGTACACGATATAGCGGATACAGGTTACAAAGAGTACATGTTACACCAGATACCGGTTACATACAGTAAAAGGTTACACCGGATGCAGGTAACATAAAGTACAGGTTACATCGGAAACAGGTAACAAAGATTACAGGTTACGCCGGATACAGGTTACATAGAATACAGGTTAAATCTGATACAGGTTACATAGAATACAGGTTACATCGGACACAGGTTACATAGAATAAAGATTACACCGGATACAGGTTACGTAGAATACATGTTACACCGGATATAGGTTACATAGAGTACAGTTTACACCGAATACAGGTAACATAGAACTCAGGTTACACCAGATACAGTTTACAAAGAATAAATGTTACACCGGATACAGGTTACATAGAATATAAGGTTACACCGGATACAGGTTACATAGAATACAGGTTACACCGGATGCAGGTTACATAGAATACAGGTTACACCTGATACAGGTTACATCAAGTACGGCAACACTGGTTACAGGTTACATAGAATACAGGTTACACCGGATACAGGTTACATATAATACAGGTTACACCGGATACAGGTTTCAAAGAATACAGGTAATACCGGATACAGGTTACATAGAGTACAGGTTACACATGATACAGGTTACATAGAATACCGGTTACACCGGACACAGGTTACATAGAATAAATGTTACACCAGATACAGGTTACATACAGTTACATATACTACAGGTAACACCGGATAAGGTTATATAGAGTACAGTTTACACCGGATACAGATTACATAGAGTACATGTTACACCGGATACAGGTTACACGGGATAAAGGTTACATAGAGTACGGGTTACACCAATTACAGGTTACATAAAATACAGGTTACATCGGATAAAGGTTACATAGACTACAGGTCGCACCGCATACAGGTCACATAGAGTACAGGTTACAACGCATACAGGTGACATAGAATACAGGTTACACCGGATAAAGGTTACATAGAGTACAGGTTACACCGTATACAGGTAACATAAGTACTGGTTACACCGGATACGGGTTACATAGAGTACAGGTTACACTGAATACAGGTTACATAGAATACAGGTTACACCAGATACAGGTTACATAGAAGTCAGCTTACACCGGATAGAATTAACATTGACTACAGGTTACACCGGACACAGGTTACACCAAAACACAAGTTACATAGAATACAGGTTTCACCGGACACAGGTTACACAAGATACAGTTTATATATAATACAGGTTACACGAGATACAGGTTACATAGAATACATCATAAACCGGATACAGGTTAAATAGCACTCAGGTTACACCGGATACAGGTTACATAGAGTACACATAGAGTACAGGTTACACCAGATACATGTTACATAGAGTACAGGGTTAAGTGGGATAGAGGTTACATAGAATACAGGTTACACCGGATACAGGTTACATAGAATACATGTTACACCGGATACAGGTTACATATAGTACTGTTTACGGCGGATACAGGATACATATAATACAGCATAAACCGGATACAGGTTACATAGAAAACAGGTTACACCGGTACAGGTCACATAGAGTACAGATTACACCGGATAAAGGTTACATAGAATACAGGTTACACCGGAAACAGGTTACATAGAATACAGGTAATACGGATACAGGTTGCATAGAGTACAGGTTACACAGAATACAGGTTACATAGAATACAGGGTACACCGGATAGCGGTTACATAAAATACATGTTACACCGGAGTACAGGTAACATTGGTACTGATTACACCAGATACAGGTTACATAGAGTAGAGGTTGCACTTGTAACAGGTTACATAGAATACAGGTAATACGGATACATGTTCCATAGAGTACAGGTTACACAGAATACAGGTTACATAGAATACAGGGTACACCGGATATCGGTTACATAAAATACATATTACACCGGATCAGGTAACATTGGTACTGATTACACCGGATACAGGTTACATAGAGTAGAGGTTGCACTGGTAACAGGTTACACTGGACACAGGTTACACCAGATGCAGCTTATTTATAATACAGGTTACACCGGACACATAGAATACAGGTAATACCGGATACAGGTTGCATAGAGTACAGGTTACAGCGGACACAGGTTACACAGAATACAGGTTACACCAGACACAGATTACACCGGACACAAGTTCCATAGAATAAATGTTACACCGGATGCAGGTTACATAGGTTCTGGTTACACCAGATACAGTTTACATAGAATACATCATACATTAGATGCAGTTTACATAGAGTACAGGTTACATTGGATACAGGTTACATAGAATACAGGTTACACCAGATACAGGTTACATAAAATACAGCATACACCGGATAGAATTTACATAGAATACAGGTTATACAAGGCACAGGTTACACCAGACACAAGTTACATATAATACAGGTTACACCAGACACAGGTTACACCAGAAACATGTTACATATAATACAGGTTACACCGGATACAGGTTATATAGAATACAGGTTACACCGGATACAGGTTACATAGAGTACAGGAAACATTGAATACAGGTTACACCAGATACAGGTTACACCGGATACAGGTTACAATGGATACAGCTTACAGAGAATACATGTTGCACTGGAGAGTACAGATAACACCGGATACAGGTTACATCGCATACAGGTTACACCGTATTCAGGTTACATAGAGTACAGTTTACACCGGATAAAGGTTACATAGAATTTAGGTAACATAGAACTGTAAGATTTTAATAACGCGTGCTAATTGAAATTAATTGTTGCGTTTTGATCTTTATTATATATTTCTCGATTATCTAAATATCATTACTTTACAATTATAGTTAAAAGTTACACCGCAATGATGAGTATAAACTTGAATTACTTTTGTATGTGCAGAGGTGGTGTACCAAATATACAACAAACATGTGGTACATGGTGCATTTTTACCTGTGTAGACAATTTTCAACTGAAAAAAGCAGCACTGAACATGCATTTGTGTATCATAAATGTAGCTAAATCTAAACAAAGTAGTATTTTGACTTCCATACAAACTATATATATATTTGTTCACTATAGTTAAACCAGCTGCCAACAGAACCGACGATGGTTCGCACATATATACGGCAAATGAGTATGATTTTGAAACCTTTTGTAACAGGATACCAAAAATAAACAGTTTCTGTGGAATAAAATGATAATATTTTTAATTGGCCTTTAAAGCTGTACAGTCATTGTAAAAGTTTAACCACGAACTTCTATATTGATACATTGTATAATGTTTGCTCAGCTTTTCAAATATTGGAGGAGATCAAATTTTTATATACGTACCTATACTCCTTCCAGGTAGGCCATCTTACCTCTTATAATTTAAAGGCCCACTGACACTTAGAAGGGAAGAACACATTTTTTTAAGCTATACTACTACAGTTTTATATACATGTATTTACAAATTCGAAGCGTTTAAAGTGAATAGATCATTCAACTTCAAACTAATTCATTGTCACAAGACAGGGGTCACTTTTGTGTTTGAAATAATTATTTGTCCAAAAGGATTGTTGTACTTCAAATGAATTGTCACACATTTTCAAAATAACGTTCAACACGGAATGTTAAAGCTTTGCGCCGTTCTTGGCCAATATAGTGTAGTAAACGCTCACTAATGAACAGCCTACAATGAACTCGTTAAGTAAAAAAAAACTATGATAAAAAGTCTGACTTTATAGTTCCAAAGTGGAAATTATTCTGAACAAAAAAAGATGCCTGAATTATGAACCTTAACACGTATAAAGTGGTTGATAATTCAGTTGAAGTTAAAAAAAATCCCATTAAAAATAAAGTTGCTGTAGTTAAATTTAACCTTTTTCAAGGAATGATCTGAATTTATAGGAAAGATAGTTCAGGAAATATGGATATGAGTAGCACATGATATGGCAAATAATCAGAAAAACAGTTACTTAAAGTTTTAAAGTAAATTTTAATAGAAACCAAAAAAAAGTTACACCAATGGACAGCTTTCCACGACGAAGGGAGTCACGTGACCTGTACATTCACACTGCAAAAATTTCTTGTCATTCAACAAATATATGGTGTTTAACTGACAAATAATGTTATGTACTAACTCCTATTACAGAACAGACAATATAAATTCAACTTCATTTTAAAAAAAACCCATTACATTTATACACATCAGAGTAATTGCTTGTAATCAGAAGCTAAATTAAAACAATTTTGTTTCTAAATTTATTTAAAGAAATTATAATGTAAAAATATAACAAATTCTGTCAATACCCAGTTCACTATAGCATAACGTTTTATATTGGAAGTCCTGTAAAAGTTTAACATAAACAATTAAATATGATTACTTTTAAACAAGACCATTTTATTTTTGGAATGATTCAGTTGATCATCACCTACAAAGTTATTATCATTATTTAAATTGTTCAACTATAATCATTATTTTCTAAGGCCTCACACATCGAGTTTATGTTAATCTATATACCTGCACATATTATGTGTAGGTCTGTAATTATCTTGCCATTTCACCCAAGATAAGCATGGTTTTCAATCATTTGTCAATACATCTTATATAATAAATAACCACAAAAAGGATTTATCATTAAACCTGTTTTGTACATTCTACTATATGTCTTGCCTATCTCTACCCTATCAATGTGATATTACATTGAATGTTAACAGATCTTTTGTGGAAGAAAAATACTTCAACATGTTTGATTTGGTTTATTTTGACTTTTTCTAAAATTGACATTCAGTATTTTTCCTACGATCCATTCATGAATGTCATAGCAGTGACTTTCCTGTGAATTTTCCTTCACTTCACAACTTAAATTTACAAGCAAAGGCTTCATGTATATTTGTAGAATATTAAGAGTGAAAAGATAAGGCATTTATCATAAGCCCTCTTTTTTCTGTAACTTTTATTGTTTCCACATTTTGTGTGTGCTATGAACACTTGATATTTAAAAACATAACAGTAGTTTAAATTGCATTTACAAAATATTTATTAACACTGTGAAAATGATTAATGGATTATTACACATGTAATGTCATCTGATACTTGAGCTTATCAGTAATTAATGTGGTCAATATGTGTGTTTTCTCCTCATTCTCCTTAGTTACATCAGCAGCCGCGTGTATGTTTACCCTCTATAGTCACATGACGGGCGTGCACTTCGTTTAGTCGAGAACAAATTGGTTTGCATCCTGTTAGAAAAGGAATGTTATCATGTAACCGTAAGTTCGTTTAAAGCTGATATATATTTCGTAGAAGAACTTGTAATAATGAGCAATAACCGAAACCGGAGGTTAAGCTTATACACGCCGTAATGTAATGGAACATTTCTTTAATTCCTGCAACATACTTGAAAATTAAAGCCCATCATGTCCCAGGAACTGTTTTATTTCTATTTCACCAAAGCTTTTGATGTTCGGTTGCCTATTATAGTTTCCTAATTTCCAGTTATCTGAACCATATTTAACCTCTGTTGCTTTTTGCTTAACATTCATTATTATCTCATTTTGAAGGATTTAATGGAGTATTTCATAAACATGGCTATTATAAATGTTGTGTTTAGTCAACGGTAGATGAAAATAAAAATATTAGTACAAAGCCGAAGAAATACACGTGTTATATATCAATAGAAAGTTAACTTCCATGAAAATAACAGAAATAAAAGTTAAACAAACGGGACTTTTCTGCACCATGACGTAAACAATTAAGATACTATACTATATCTATAATAATAAAAAGGAGAAAATATAAGAATAATAATAATAAGAAGAAAGCAATCAACTTTCAAATGTTCCGGGTTTGTCTTTGAAATGAATGTTTAAAGTATCAAATCTGTGCGTAATACATAGAGTATATCGATTTTGAAAAAGACAAAACACAATAACGAAATATTTATTATATAGAATATTTTTAATACAAAAATGTTAAATTAAGGTATAAAAAAGAAAAACGGGTTTTATTATCTATGACCCCGGACATATCTTGAAGGTTTCATGTTTAAGCAATAATGATAATAATATACCTTCAAGGTATTGGCTAAAGACATTAAGATTACAGTACAGTGTCGTATGAGTACAGTAACCTGTGCCAATAATGCGGGAATCAGCCCTGATTAGAGATGTATATGCCAAGCAAATGTCGTCCCTTTTAAACAGTCACTGCGCACAAGGGGCTCATGTACCCTTTTTCTCTTCCTCGCAGTCCCTGTCTGCTATAGAAGGTCAATCCCCTTCACACCGTACAATCAAATGGGCAGACAGCCGTTCAACCGTCGACAGCCGTACCAGTATATTCGGCGCAGAAAACACAATTGACGGACTGTAAGTATTCATCTATTTTTAACACATCCCAACTGTGTTCGAGTAAATCAATGTTATGGATTCATGGTCAACATTCAAATGAGCATGCTAACAAATTTCTGGCCCTGTGCAAGCTTTATTTGACGTCACTTTATTTTGACTCTAAATAACCACACTTTCCGATGAGATGCGGCATTTGTTTTAAAAGTCACAAAAACAATAGATATTGGTATTTATTTATTTATCAAACTGTTTCATTGGTTTTTAAATTGTTGTGTAATATGTTGTATAATGTATTTTGTGAAATCTATTTGTAATGTAAGGTATTTGTGCATTTACATGGAACTAGATTATTTATACATGCCTCGTCCGACGAAAAAATAAACAACAACATAAAAGTAAAGTTTTTACTATGTTTATGATTCTGTAATTTTAAACCGTTGCAACGTTTTTTTTTTGTAACCCATTAACTGGTTGCAAGTAGATCCATTAGTTGCGGGTAGAACAGTTGTGCGCTTGGTGATTTTTTAATCCTCCAGTCGATTTCTGCACAATATATCATAGTAAATTATGTCTATAAAAAGACACCGAAAAAAGGAAAACGTATATCGGTATTCCAGTCTAAAACTGATATTTACATAGTAAAAGTTCTACCTACATCAAGTTGTTCTACTCGCAACATGTTCTTGTGTGTGATAAAAGAGTCTGTGGCTTTTGATGACATTTTATTTCAAAAACGCCCAAACTACAATGTGTGGGGTTAGAGTATATATTGCTAAAAGGAGCATATGAAACTTATATTGGCGTTCTATAAAACGTTTTCTAAAATCAACTGTCAAGGAAAACGAAACTTAACAGAATAAAAATCAACCCATCTTCATAAATAAAGACCATTATGCCTGAGTATAAAATTGCATTTGAACCAATGCGCCAAATTTAGAATTTTGTGTATGACTATTTGTAAAATATATTATTTTCTTAAAAAAAACTGAATTATTTTATCAACTTCAATTTCAAACTACTGTCATCAATACAAGAATTAACGTGTATGTTAGTCCATTATTATGTTCATATTTCATTATGCGCATGCCTAACGGGAAGGGACTGTACTATGGGACAGTAGACGTCATGGTGAGCGCGAAGTACGATGAAAACATCGACGTCGATGGTGACAAAATCCCGACATGTACAATGGGCTTCACCATCGACTTCGGCTTCCCAGTATGTCATGTTTCGCGCTTTTCACAGAGAAAACGAGCTGGTCCTAACGGAACACCGTACAAAATTATGCTGTTAGAGATTAAAGGTAATTTAAAGAATCTAAATTTCTATTCGGTCGACATTACGTTCTTGTTTACCGGTAGTTAAATAACTTAGTCTATGTTAACGATCTATATTTCTGTCGGGAAACAGTGTTTATACTGATAATAATCAGTCGTAATTATGTCAATGGAGATCTCAGATCTTAAAGGAAGTCTGAATGTTGTTATTTTGCTTACGGCGCGGTTGAATCATACATCTAGGCATTTCAACTGCAGTCAGGTTAATTATATTTGTAATATTATCTTTTCATTTACAACACATGTAATTATGTCTCCCAAATTTTTTGAAGTATTGTTTTTGCCTTAGCCGCCTGTCTATCCGTCTGTATGTCCGTCAGTCCGCATTTAGCTTGTCCGGCTTTCACATGAGTTATCAGTACAATTATTCCTAGTTGTTGGAAGTAAGTGACGATCTGCTCTAGGCTGTAATTGTAAAACGTATTCGAGGCCTTAATATAGAACTTAAAGTAAAATGACTGTTTCTCAGGCGGACCATGTCAGATACGGTACGTTATGCGTTTTAAAGTGACGCGAGGTCCTTTTAGGTGGTAGAAAGTAGCTACTATCGCGATTGTTTATGGTTATTTTTGTATTTATTTATTATATTTTTTTTTGGCAAAATGTTCTTAATACAACTAGCCGTTGATCTGTTCTCACAGAATCACTGGAAGAAATTGGGCTGCATTTTATTGCGTAGATGTAACCTGATGTATTAACGCCAGTGTTCGTATAGCGATTTAGTTTAAGAACGTTTATCAGTTTCTCATACATTATTAATCTAGTTTATTTTCCATAATCATTTTAATAGCATTGTATTCATTTCCTCGATTTATTGACATGATATTGAGTTCAAATGTATTACAGTTTCCATTTAATGTTTATTCTTTGCTTGCCGGAAAATCACAAAAACTTCAACCCAACGTTTTTGCACATTTGTAGTTTGTAACTACACATGATGTATTTCTTTTATTGCTAATGATTAGTCATTTATCACATTAAGCTGACTAGAAGTATGCTGAATACAAATCATCGTAAAACCTCAAGTTCTCAAGTAACACTGTTTTAATGAAATATAACATTCATTAAACTGAAAAGCAACTAAGAACAACAACATAATTTTTAACGACTTTTCCGGGATCCGAACATTAGCGAAACGAACGCTATATATCACTGCGCTATTACGCGCTGAGCATATATAACAGCTCGTAGAAAATTCAGGTGATAAATGTATGTTTTATATGCACGGTATTTGTTACTTTAAGTACTTAAAATAAAGTTTTAAAGAACCTTTTTTTCAAAATAGCTAATTACCAATAAAAAGATGATGGCCTATATTATAGCTGAATTGCATAAATGAAGCAAAGATACTTGAAACAAAAGCACAAGAATAGTTGCTCCCTTGTTGTCCCTTCACACCTTGCCGAACACTCTCGTTGCCTTAATGAAAATCGAACGCCTCTCTTCATGATAGAGGGGATTTGCAAAGTTAAGATTTAGTAATTCTTAATTATTTACATTTTGTTATAAGATGTTTGCTTTTTCTTGCCGGACCTCTAGTTTACCGTCTGTTTTGTCAGCTGCATCACATCAGATCGTGCTAGCAACAGCACAACACGAACAAACACAGTTACCCCGCACTTATCAATTGACGGTTGACTTCTATAGAGTTGCTGGCGGATTTTATTTTATGTATAATTGGGGGGGGGTCATTGATTTTATCTATAAAATGATGACCGGCGGGTCCATATTCTTATGGGACGTCACTTTACAACTTGCATCCTAAGCCCTATAATATGTAAAAGATGTATTTCCAGCTTTCACACCTTCTCCAAATGTCCCTCGAGGTGTGCACGTCACGGAAGAAGACGACACGACGGTCAGGTCAGTTATGCTCAAGTAACAGAGGACGACTTGTGATTGACTGGTCGTGTCTACTCGAGAGTGTGGTTGCTAACAGAGCCGTTTTATGTTAACCGCCTGTTGCGTGCCGTCACGGACATGATGCAAATGCCACTTATGTACTTTCTTCCACACGACGAAGAACGTTAGGATCGCATGAAACGGAGCGTCCTGTTATACTTCTCGACGGTGACCGGGGCGGCTGCGCTAAACTAAGAACTGAAAGTCTATCCGGCTTTTACAAAGTCAAATGCTAGTGGGATTTAATGAACTTCACAGTATGCGTCATGAGCTCTCAACGCTACCTAGTTGTTAATGATCGCGGCACATGTTGATCCGCTGCTCAATGATGCCACCAGTTATACCGCATGTTATAGAAATATTTTTGGTCCAGCTTTCCAAAGTCTCAGTAGCATGTCGTATACACGTTCTCTTCGTCGTTAAAAATGAAACAGCACAGCTTTATAGAAACAATTCCCGACACAAATGCGGTGAGTTCAATGAAACATCATAGGAGGTGACCGAACCATATTCGTTGTCATCGGCCGATTCGCATCGTCTGCACAAATTGGGTTTTCAGGGGATTAAAATGATTTTCATTTCAGCTTTCCAGGTCAAACTCCCGATTGGTGGTCGGGGAGTGGGAGAGGGATGGTTTCAACCAACGATCAAACGACTCGATCAGTCTCTAACCCATTAGTTTTTGCAGTACGTAAGATTAACCATTACTATTCATTTATGTAAAGTTACCTATTACCTGGTTGTTGCAATCGCTAGTGTATTCATTAAAGTTTTGACTGTTGCAATTGACCTAATGGGTATATTAGTGTAATAGTTGAGATCTGAGCCCTGGAGTATTTCTTAAAAAAATTTTACCCTTGCAATATTTATTTTGATCAATCGTGAATTTATGGTCATGTTAACGATAAACTTATATTAGGTAACGTTTGTTTGTTTACATAGAAGAACGCTTAACAGAAACAGGACAATCTCTCACAGGCGTCTATGAAAAGTGATCGCACACAGTACACCATGCGTCAAGCCTGGCGCCCATGCGACTACACGGACGAGATATTTTACGTTGTGAAGAGGGAAGTTGTTTTACGAGTTACGTAAGACATGCGTTAACAAACAGATGTGGTCTCTTGTGTGCGCAATGACATCCCGAGGCTTCTCTAACCACATAGGAAGCAGATTCTTTTTAACTATTTTTAACCCACGTTATAATAGGTTATAATCAAATGTTAAAATTCATTTGAATATATATACCTAGCAATAGTTTTAAGAAACATTCTCTCAATATTACGTTTAGAATGACAATATGTTCCATGTGGGGTCTGTAAATAAACCGATATAAACCAATTTAAGCAGTATGCCTCCAGATTCATGATATTCTTTTGAAAATTTTGAAAATGTGTTTAAAAGCATATTCTAACACTGTCAGAAATTTATCTATATAGACTGGGATATATCGTATGTCCCAGATATAGACAAAGAAGGCCGGAAGCATGCATTATTCTACCATAATGCACTCGCCGATCTTATTACCCACCCCTCCTGTGTATTTTCAAACCGACACATTGGCGGCGCCATTTTTGTTTGAGACGGCTGATAAATAAAAACATTTTTTTTTTATCGAATTTTGTTGTGAAAACTATCTAGAATGAAAGAAAATTGTTTAACTAAGAAACTAACTAAGAAAATGAATCCGAACACCAATATCTGTAACCCTTAACCTCATATATACGCGAAACAACGCACTTTCGACCCCCCCCCCCCCTATTTTAAACCTCAAATAGTGAAAAATGTCCTGTTTGGGCCCAAACACATGTTTTCGTTTGAGAAATGTTGATAAAAAGTGATCACTTTTTCAGCGCCGCCCCATCAAAAAGGTACATCAGGGGGTTGCCAGAAGGGGGATGTATCCCCTTCTGTTTCGAGGGTTTGAAGGGGGCTCATTGCCAAAAAAAATTTGGACTTGTGAGAGGCTAAAAATGACTCCAGGCCGATCATAAGGTAGCGTGTAACCAATGCGGAAAAGCCTTTGACTCTATCTGAATCCATTGAGAAGTTGCAGCACTTTGAAATCAATTTTTATGAGGAAAAAATCAACGCAAAATAGTGATGTTTGGCATTTTTGAGATGTCCCCTCGATGCCATGGTATCAGGAAACTTAAGACTGAGTTGTTACAAAGGCAATGGTCCAGTCAACATTTGTGCCAAGTTTGATTAGACTTAAAGCAGTTTTTATAGTTTTATAGCAATTTGAACTTGTAACTGGAGACATTTCAATGAAAATAGCCATTTTTCACAAAATGCTCATGCAGTAATTGGTTAATTCAGTCGTAAATGAAGCGCAAATCAGCACGTGCAAAACAATCAAATTAAGAACGCTATTTCAATGTCCCAAACGAGTTAAATTTCACATTTATTTCACTGTCAATACTTTGCTTTTTTGCTTGAAAAATATAGAGTGAAATAAAATAAACAAACAATGCTTTATCAACGTTTTCAAAATTCTTTATTCTCAAAATGTTTCTACACACGGTAGATTTAACGACAGTTTTTTTCCCCACTGGAACAGCCTTTAAAGAACGTTTCTTTTGGAAACTCTGAGGCGATAACAAAATTTTACCACCAAACATATATAGTCGAACTATAAAATAATCACTGTATTTTTTCTTTACGTGTAAAAATGGAAATAGATATCCATTCTTCGTGCATTATAGTATAATAATGCACGTTTTTCGTTCAAATGCTTTGAAATTAATCACTCAGGCCTACGGGCTTCATGATTATATTGCTATCCATTTGATCTCAAACCGTGCATTATTTTACAATAATGCACTCAGATAATTGATATCTATTTCCTAAATATTGTCAAGTAACCAATAGGAAGCAATTTACACTTTGTCAATGACACTTGCAACCCACGTTAATTATAAAAAAAGTCAAATATATAGTCAAATGTTTTTGCCAATAAAATATTTGACTATAAAAAAAGGCTACAATATGCAAAAATAACCCTTTCTATGTTAGAAACGCAGTAGAAATATTGTTATAAAACTGGAAAAATAACATAATCGCACAAAACGTGTAAATTATAAGTTGAATCTTGAATCTTTTAATTTTTCAAAAACATTAGTACATTTTACTCAAGTTTATTTTTATTGACATAAATTATTTCGGCTCATATGGAGGCATGCTGCTTTAATGAATTAATGTCTTTAATATTGATAGGTTAACATTGCCGCAATGCATACCTTAGAGAAGGAAAAATGTGCACTTTGATTCATGACTTGTTTTCTTATCCTACTCAACATGACTGTCTATTTTACCCTAAATACATGTATCAAGTAAAATGTTTCTTATCTCATACCATAAGATAAAACATTAGCCTTTGGACATTTTCAGCAGCTTTCAATTTGTGTAATCACTATAAAACAATCTATATAATATCTGGCCCCGTGAATCAGAATCAGGATCAAATGATCCTGATTTCATTTTCATTGTTTAATATAACTAATATTGATTGTATTTTGCTCGAAGTAAATGGTACATATTCAAAATGAAAACAAATGCTGATTTGCAAAGTAACAAACCTATTTTGGGATAAAATCGATGAATACAAAAATAATCGGATCAAAATAAGGATCAATTTTAGTGAATGAACTGTAAAATGCCCATATCTTGCAAAAATAACAATAAAGTTATTCTAAAATTCCATAAATATGCTATTTCAAGTCCAGTTTTATCATGATAATATTAAATATTTAATGTATGAGGATAAACATTGGAAAATATAATGAGTTGTTGGATTTGATCCTGTTCCTTAAATGTTTGTGAACACGGGGCCTAGGGAGTATTCTGGTTCATAGTACTTCCTGAAAACTTCCATAAAGATATGAGACCCTTCAGAGATACTCAAAAACAATCATTAAATTACTCAGAAATGGCACATTATGCACACAATTACAAAAATATACTTAAAACATAAACAATCTTTCCAGAAATAACTAGAAATTGGCCTCTTCAAAAGAACGACTTTCTATGACTACAACGGGCTGGATCGGATTCCATACCGGATGGCACCTACACTGACGAAATATAACACGGCAAATGGAAAGAAAAAACGGCAGTTGTAAAGCTTTTCTAAAAGGGGTAGATGTGTTTTAATACGCGTGTTACCATTTTAACATTAATAACAGTATAAAAAGTCTCTTCGATACTAACAGACGACTCTGGTTGATAGCGGAATTAATAAATATACATTGTTCTATATACAACATGACTGTACAATGTAAATAATATCATAATTCACTACTCAAATACCACATAGCTGTCCGTTATCAATTTTGCCGATAGATTGGTGAATTGTAATAACCTAATCGACCACTTGAATAAAAATAATAAATTTTTCATTACTATGTTACATGTGAAAGACCATATAGGAATATTTGGCAATATCAGTTTCTTCACTTACATCAATGCTTAAGGATAGACTGTCAACATTTGATTAGTTAATAACATTTTTTCATTCGTCGATTGCTAATTTAATGCATCATATAGCTGCCATCACAAAATGACCTCCAGAGCTATAAATAGGGAAACCTTGTCTGGCTATCACGTTGAATTTCAATGAAACTTCGCAGGAGTGATCAGAACGATACCTAGTTGTGATAATCGGCATAATGCATTTAATTGCATTTCAGGCGGAATTTCGACGAAACTTCACAGGAGTGATGGTGTAACATAGTCAACTAGGAGACCACTGTAGGGGCACATTTATCTCGGAGCACATTTGTCTTACGTAAGACCGATGCGGTCGCATTTGTCCCATATGAGACAAATGGAACCTCAAATGTCTACCCAAAAACACTAATTTGTGTGACAAATGTGCTCCGATCAGGTTTTTTAAGGAACAAGAAAGCAAATCTGCCTCATTTTTTTTTAGGGACAAGAAAGCACATTTGTCTCATGTCATTTTTTTTATGAATTATTTGGCACATATTTCCGCACGGCAGAAATTCATTTTTAGAATCGAGGTTCGCTGTTTTACCTCATATCAAGTGTAATCATCAATAGGTTTGCTAATGCTTTCTTTATGAAAACCTAAAGTGAACTATTAATTATAATATCTCTTATTCAAGAAATTGATTGGCTTAACATGAAGGCGTACACTGAAACATACTAAATCTCGTTCACGATGGTACAATGGTGACAGCGCGATGGCACGATGGAACGTTGATAAAAACGCGATGATGCTATGGTGAAAACACAGTGGTACGAACGTGAAACAACGATTGTATGATGGTGAAACAACAATTGTACGATGGTGAAAATACGATGGTACGATATGATGAAACTGCGATGGCATGATGATGAAAACGCGATATTATTTTCTCTATCATGTCATCGCATCATCGTGATTTCACCATCGTGCCATCGTGTTTTAATCATTGTACCATCTCAATTTCACCTTTGTATATGAGCAACAACACAGCATTGACACTGTTGCGCGAAATTGGTTCTGGGAAGCAGAAACCAGTATCGCCAGTATCACAAAATGTCTATTCGCCGGCCGCCACTAGACTTCGGATGGTGAACGGGAGATTTCCCGTTTTCCAGTCGAAGGCTCCGCCAATAACATACAATATTGGCTTCGCCAATATCATACTATTATTGGCTCCGGCGAATTGAATACTTAAAAAAAATTAGTCGTGCCCAGCCATTCTATGATTTATAATACAACACTGCCATGTAGGTAATTCAACTTAGCAAATAAAGCAGCATTCCAACAAATATGCATATACTAGCGCTCATAAATCAAATATGACACTTATAATCTGAAACACAATAATTTGGGTAGTAACCATCAAGATCTCGAGTTCAGTGCCATTTCTCTTGACATGAATTAAGCAAAAGCATTCAAACTGCTCCAAATATGTGCTAGCTAAATGTATATACATTTGACAGTGCATGTTTTCGAGATATCAATTTAGCAATAACGTTCAAACTGCTTCAAATATGTGCTAGATACATGTATACAATAAGTGCATTCAATCAACTGAACTATAAATTATGCATCAACACATCAACTTTTCAAATATACCTTTCCTGAACCACTCTATGCCATAGGTGTTCGGCGCGCTGATCAGCCACCCACCCCACAACCCTCCCACCCCCCAAAACCATTTAAACTGCAGTATTTTTCATTTGAAACATGTTTTAATATTTGGTATATGCTTTTAATTCAATTACCTTCATTTCCCACAAAAAATAAAAAATTGATTTATATATATACATATTTAGTAAAGGTATGCAACTCGCTGCACATTTTTCAGCACTCATCTTAATAATAATTGAACTCCATAACCCCAACGTTTTTTCCCAATTTTCAATATTATGGTTCTGAAGGGTTGGAGGGCCGCAAAGTGGGCGAGGGTCCCCCGGGGGCAGCCACCAACCAACGCGCCGAAAACATATGCCCAATACAATAGTGACCATCAAGATCGTGAGACCTGCATGACTCTGAGAGCAGATATTTCCAATTGCATTCCATGGGTTCGAATCCTTCCAATTCAACCAACATGTTTAATAATGTTACATTAATCAGGTTTCCATTTGTTTTTAAATCGCATGATGTAAACACTTACACTCCATGCGGTAAAGAAAACTAGCAACAATTTAATGCATCATATCGTCGACAAGGCAGAACACTTGTATTACATTTTAGTATGCTTAGCACCTATTGTCATTAGAATAGCATGCAATATTAACGTGTAATTTTTTACCCCACAATTGTACATAGGTTGCCACAATTGAACATAGGTTCGAGCTATATTTTTCAATTTGCAGCATTTCACACCACCCATCCTGGTCAGTCCTGGACTGTCTTTCTTACAACTGTGTGAAGTGCTTATTTAAAATAGGTACTTATACTAATATACTTAACTGAGCTGTAAAAAGATTTGAAACAATTAATAGATTTCATGGAATATTTACTAATAAAATATCTTTATTGGCCAAAAACATACTAAATTCCCAAACTCCAAGAATAATAGTTTAGCTTTTCGTTGGACATTAATTCTACTGCCAGTGTTATCAGCAATTACACAAAATATTCTTTCACTGGTCAGTTTGCAGCATCCAGCTATACTGTCAGTTAAAAGTTGTTTGATTCTGTATTGGTTATTAGTCAATTCAACCAATTAATAGACTTAAATAAACATTGATTATAATAATACACATGTATTTACATTTTATTTTAATTGAAAGCCACATTCATTAATCTATCTGCAATACAGAATGCATTTGCTGATTTTCAGCCAAGACATTTTTGATTATCAAATTAAGTAGCTGCTGAAAAACAATAATAGCCTAATAATATGGTAATTTAAGTTTTGAACAAAGTGAAACCTTAGAACATTGCCAAAGTATTTGCATCATTTTATTTAAACATTGTAAAGTTAGTGTTTTTTATGTGCCTTATTATGTTTATTGTTAATAAAATAATCCAGACAGAAATCAACGAAGTTTATTACCATGAAGATAAAAAGGCAATCATTTTAAGAACAAAAATTATATAAATGTCAAGAGCTTATCAATTTATTACAAAATTATAAAAATATTTGTACATTTAATTGACACTAATAGAATGTAAACAGTATTAAACAGTATGTAATAGATATTTTTGACATAATGCATAATGCCCATCCAAGGCTTTAATTATAATGAGTGAACAGGTGAAAGTCAAATAAGTTTAAATCTTGCCATAATTCCTTTCAATTTTTATAATGATTATGTACTTTCCATTTATGAACGATAAATCAATGCCATTGGAAATTACCCAAAATGTTCAATTTATAAAAAGTTTGGGACAGTCTTTTTATATTTTAGGCATACTTATATTTTATCCTTAACATTTTAAAATATCAGCTGTAGGTCAATAACCTTTTTTCAGTCAATATTTTGAAACATAAACTTAAAAGTCAATTCAG
Organism: Ruditapes philippinarum; assembly: GCF_026571515.1. Taxonomy (NCBI): domain Eukaryota; kingdom Metazoa; phylum Mollusca; class Bivalvia; order Venerida; family Veneridae; genus Ruditapes; species Ruditapes philippinarum. The sequence goes on from NW_026852907.1 coordinate 24,378, forward strand.
CATAACTTGACCATGACAAAATAGGCACAATGTCATTTTAATATCATAACCATGTTATTTTGAAATTTAATAGGGTGTACTTTTCACAATAAAATATTGTTTCAACACGGAAATTAAAGTAAGACGATTTATATTAACTTTTTAAATATCAAACCTCACATTCTCTATTAGTTTACATAAAAATTGGTCTTGCAATTCAACCAAAGTTGGGTATTATACTAAAGCCAAGAGAAAATTGTCTTGAATGATTTTCCTTTGAACAACATTCAACAAAGAAAAGTTAAACGTTAAATGCATGATTTTGTGTAAATATCACCAAAAGTGTTTAACACTAAAATTTAAGAAGCGTGTTCACTTTTATCACTAGCTTAGGGGAATGAGTACCTATCATATAGCATGAGATTATAAGAAATCCTAAAGAAATGGAAAACTTTTAACCTCTAAATTTAAAACTTCTACCCTCTAAATTAAAGTTTTAAGTTTAATTATGTGTAGATCTATTGTCAAACTATAAGAAAAAATAAAAAGTAAATGATATACTTTCAAATTTAAAGTTTTATATTTGGATGGTGTTCACTATGACTAAATCATCAAAAGAGGTTCACAATCATTTAATAAATTAGCTATCCATTTATTATATTAAAATATTTATCTTTTTATGTTGTGTAAAGTAAATAAAAGGTGCAATGGAAAATAAATTTTATAATGAAAAGTGAACTACAACTTGTCAACTCAAAATTGCAATAAATTGTGTGACAAATATAATTTGTTATAAATCTGTACTGTAATGTAGCCTACACCATGAATTATAAACAACATAGTCTATTTAAAATTATTATTATAATTATTAATTTATTATTAATAATTTATTATTATTATAATTATGAATTCATGATTGTCTTATTATTATCATTAGATCACATCATCATTATTATTATTATTATTACTATTATCAATTCATTATTATTATTACTAATTTATTATTATTATTATCATCATTAATAATTTATTATTATTATTATCAATTCATTATTATTATTATTAATTTTAATTAATTGTTATTATTTCATTTATATAATGTTTATTAATTTACTATAATTATTATTATCTAATATCTTACTCATGTGACTGATGTTGCATTGAAGTCTGCATCTTTTAATTATTTGTGCATTATTAATTTATCAATTTCTATTTAATGTGATTTTAACCCCTTCTTATCCAACATAATTTGCTTATTATGCATACTTAATTTTACCATGAAAACAATAGGCCCTAAAATAAGGCAATGTATTCACATCTATGATAACAAATACTGAAATATAACTGAATAATTAATTTGTTCAACTTGTAGATCTAAACCTAGGTTTCACATTGTAAAATAATGTATAAAATAAACATTTAAACAGGAAATACCTCACCTAATACTGTAAGGAACTAAACTACTAGCTCTACTAACATCAGTCACCAATTTATCTCATACAACAATTCATCAAATGTCAGGAGTCATCACAAGACGCTGCTGATCACCATCGCATTTATTTCCACATTTCCCATACAGACCAGTAGTGTATTGTCTTTAATCACATTCTTCCAATCTCGTCCAGCAAAAAGAAAATTATAGATCTATTTTGAAGATTTAAAAGCAAATAAAATATATTTTAAAACTGATTAGCTAATAATAACTGATTTATTATGAACCTGTTAGATTAATAGACACATTTTTTCCTAATTCAGGACAATTAGCACAAGTTAACAAAAATTTCTTGCTTCCACCATTCTTAACGCCATTGAAAATAGCAAAGTGCACCTACTGACCTAGCTAGATTATCGTATTATTTATTTTTTTTTAAAGGTTTTCATTACAATCATCATCGTTACCATCATAACTAATACACCGCGAATGATTTAACATTATAGCGAAATACAGACATAGCTAAATGAATAGCCGTGGGTGAGAGTAGATCCATGGATCGTCATAATAAAATTGTCAATTTACGGCAGCAGTCAGCATAAAGCTAGACAAAGTACAATTCACAAAACAATGAATATAAATAATTTAAATTTAAACTGTTCTCGACAACAATCTGTTGAAGATCTAAATCTGAAATTGAATAAGAAAACTTCTCTGTCCATATAATATCCTGCTTGATTCAGTGTTCCATGTTCCCACCAAAGACATCAAGAACAAATCCGCTTCAATCGTGGAAAATATCAACAAAATTGCTGCTTATAGGGCACACAGAAAATCACCGACGTCTTATCGATTCATATCTAGAAGATATTACTATCGATTGCTGTTTTGATCAGCGATTTTTTCCATTTTTTTCAACAACTCATTTCTTCCTTGTTACAATATTCGACGCCAGCGTTAAAAGGATATGACGTAGATACAGTACCTACGTCATAACCAGGGCAGGGTATAAGTTGTTCCCCAAATAACAGAGACTATTCTATAGAAATAGTCATCATTTGTTTACATTTTGCTACTTTGATGACGCATTATTTCACATTTATCGCGAATTTCTTTGGGTCACAAGCATCTAACTTCCTATCTAAAGAAGGAAAAAATTATTCATTTCTGAAATATCGTGGTACGGGATGCTCCGACATTGCGAAATCTCGTGTTACAATATCGTGCCTCGCTTCGTGTCTCATTGGAATGTCGCGTCTCGCCCGATTCTGAGTGGCCCGATATTCCATAATTATGGAATTACCCAGATTATTTAAGGAACTTATGCATGTTGTAAGTGCTTTTTCGAGCTATGCATGATCCTGGTAAGATCAGGCTGGAAGCCGGTATACAGATGTGTGGCATAATTATTACATTTTAAGAATTTTATGAGGAGATTGAGACAAATGTGCTTCGAGTGCCCTTTCTATTGTGTGTCGAACACATATGTCTCACTTCCAATTTGTCACAAATATGAATGTTTACGAACACATCGGTCACACTTCGTGAGACAAATGTGCTCACAGACAAATGTGCTCCTACAGACCACACTCTTATGTTAATTAATTAATTAATTAGTTTAATCAGTTAGTTGATACTTTTAATCATATGCGCTACAATTATTTTAACTTCAATAGATGCATACATATTGCATCTATTTTTAGAGTTGTTATACATGTCTATACATATAAGGTATATGTTGTTTATATTGGAACTGAAACAAGTAGATTTTGACATTTGAATTGTGTGTCTAAGCATCATATGATGTTAATTACACTTGATTGGTATTTGATATTCATGTATAAATAGGCTTACATTGTAATATATTTAAAATTTAAAATTCGAATATTTCATTATGAATACATCACAACAAATTATCAATAACTGTAAATTTCAATCTATTATTAGTATCATTATTACCATATGGCACATACAAAATGCAGGTGTATGGAATGACTGAATAATGTGGTTTTTCTAGTCTATATATACTCATGCCAGAACGGTCATTTGCGGATAAAAGGCTGAGAAGTCTGAACTTAAAAATAAACTGTTTAAAAACACAACGCTTTGCATTTTACTTTAACCGCTACGTAACAATAGGTACCAAACATAAGTGTGCACTTCTCCGGCAAATTTCGTTTCGCTGCCTATAAAGGCCACCAGAGCGATAAAAAGAAAAAACTCTTGTCAGGCTTTCACAAGTCAAACTGTCGGTGGGATTTTAACGAAACTTTACAGTTCACAATACCATACCTAAGTGTAAATATCGCTGGCGTGATCCAAAATGGCCTCCAGAGCTATCAATATAAAATGCCTGTCCGGCTTTCACAAGCGATTACAACCGAACTTCACATGATTGATCAGTACAAACCCTAGTTTTTAATATCGCCTGTACACTTTTCTGGTGTGACCTCACTAACGCCGAGGGTTGTGGTTCTAAAAAGATGTTGTTGCCTCCCGGAAAAGGTACCCTTCATCTCGTCTGTTACTTTTTTCTGCGATTAAATTAAATCCAAGTAGTAGCTTTACGGCCAGCGATGTAAAAGATGCCAATAGTCTCAGACTTACGGCCCAGCAGAAATAAATACACACTTTCACAGATCAAACTGCCGGCGGAATTTCGAACAAACGTTTAAGGAGTACTAAGTACCATAGCTTGTTGTGCATATCCCCGACAAGTTCTGTTTCGCTGCATAAAATAGCCACAAGAACTATAAATAGAAAGCCTGGCTTTCACAGGTCAAAGTTTTGTTGAGATTTCAATGACACTTCACAGTAGTAATTAGTACCATACCTTGATGTCAGGCGTTCACGGGCGATTTTAACCAAACTTCACATGATCGATCAGTACAAACCCTAGTCGTGCATATCGCCGGCATGTTTAACTTCGCTACGCCATCGGACCTTAAAATAGAAACATTGTGTACGGCTTTCACATATCAAACTGCTAGCGGGATTTCAAAATAAAAAAAAAAAAAAAAAAAAAAATGAAATTCACAGGAGTTATCAGTACCATACCTAGTTGTGCATATCCCCGGTACGTTCTGCTAAAAATTGTCTATTCATATGCCGATGGTACATACGTGTGAGACATATGTTTGTGTGATCAAAACCCCCTCTTGTTGATATTCAATTTCAACAACTTTTAATACATCCATATATGTATGACTTTCTTTTGCGGAGATAACTTTTATTTCTTTGAAACAAGAACTCTAGCCATTGACAAGGATTTCTGTTTATAGTGCGCATTTGTTGGGTTTAATCACTTAGAAGACGCAATTTACGAAACGTGAATCACTTATTTGACTGTAATAAACTATATTTTATGGCGCCCAACTGTCAAACCGAACACACAAGTGTGACGGAAATGTACTTTATAGTTGCTTTGATTGCCTCCCCTTTTTATAAGTTCGCCATTTGCATAAAAAATATTTCAATTCATTCGTAAATTTAATTAGATAGGAAGAGTATGCATTTTAGTTGTTTTTATCGTCAAATATATATATATATATAAGTTAGCAAAATCATCCAAAGTGTTCATATTTTGAATTGCTTGTTTACTCACAGTAATTTGTATGGAAATTTACTTCAAATGACAAACGCTTATAAGTTTTTCAAGAAACATTTTGTTATTTTAGCATATCAAAATCATTGTTTTTATGCACTGCGGAGATGATGCTTCACAAGCATATAAATAGAGAGCGTGTTCAGTGTTAAAATTCAGTCTGGTCCTGTCCGTCGGAGAGTGGAAATGAAGTCATAAATACTTACTGGTACACAGAAATCTTAGATATCTGGTACTTAGGACGTTTTATGATTTCTGTGAAATTCCTTGGGCATAAATTATTTTAAGAAATTTATTTTTGGCTAGTTTTTGGTTTGGCTCCGGACCGTTAAGATCGAAGTTGTATTTATATTTACTAGTACCCAGGCATCTTACATGCTGGTGCTAAAAATATCTTTACTTCTTCAGGAAATATTTTATGATTTAAATAGTTAGTCTGCCTGTTGTCCCTGTAAGAGTTGGATATAGGTGATATTGTATTTACTAGTACCCAGGCATCTTAGATATCTGGTGCTAAAAATTCTTTATTGCCTAAGTAAAACCTCTTGGACAAATGTTTGATAGAGATAGAGAATAGTTTATTTGAAGACATTATTTAAAGAATTGGTTTTTGAACGTTTTATGACAAGAGATTACTGATTTGAAATATTAAAGTAAAATATAAGAGATAGGTTTAAGATTATAAATTTTAGTTTGTTTGACAGTAAGTGTGAATAAAGTAATTGCTTCTTGAAATATATATTTTGGATAATTTAAGAATTAGTTACAGATTGTTATTTTGCATTTTATTATTTCTGGAATTATTTTTTAGGTTGATATCTTATCAAAAGGTTAAGAAACCACAATAAAAATTATATTTGAATATTTCAAATAATTCCGGATAAGTACCCCTAGAAAAATTATATATTTGCATTTTAGAATATTGTGATTGTATTTTGTAGCTATAGATTATATAACCATCAGCTCGGTACACGCTGCACTAGTTCCGGTTGCCTCGGAACATTCCGTAACTCCCGTAACCAGTACACGGTAATACACACCCAACACTTGTCGACAACTTCGCTACCCATTAATGCAAGAGCAAATTCACTCAACAGTTATTTATATGAGAGATTCAGTGTTCGTATTATATAACTTTCAACTCTTTTTAACAGCCAGAACCTCTGAATCGACAGATAAAATTGCCGGTCAACATGGCGATTGCATTAGAAAATAGTTCATATTCATACGCATACAGAGTTCTTTAAAATACATTTGCACATTAGAAGCATTTTAAGCTTTAAAGTTATCTGATCTGGAAAAAAATGTTTCGCAATGTTCTTTTAATTGTTGTGTTCTATGATAGTAAGTTCACTTATGACTTAATAATTTTGGTACTATATTCATGCGCGTTCTTAGGCTCTTGTGGGATACGCAACGGGAACCAGTCGGTTGAAAACAAAGTGATTCCCTTTTGAAAATTTATTGACTGCTGGCGTAGTAACAATTCAAAATGTGTTTAGCAAGAATATATGTAATTTTGTAAAAGGATTGAAATTTAAGTAGTTAATTGGCCAGTCAGTTTTCAAGTAGAAAGGGTAATTAAGATTTCCTGAATATCATGACAAAGTCTTGACCTATTTTGTCGAGCGTAGTCGAGGTGTGTTAAAACCATAGTAAGCGATGTAGGAGCACATTTGTTTCGGAGCACATTTGTCTAACGTAAGACCAATGCGTTCGCATTTATCCCACATGAAACAAATGGGACCTCAAATGTATACCAAAAAAAAAAAAAAAAAAAAAAAAAAAACAAACACATTTATGTGACAAATGTGCTCCGAATTAGGTTTTTGAAGGGACGAGAAAGCACACTTGTGTCATGTTTTTTAAGGGGCAAGAAAACACATTTGTCTCATGACATTTTTTATGAATTATTTGTAACAAATTTTCCCACGGCAGATTTTTTTAAGATTCGCCGTTTACCCTCATGTCAAGTATAGTCATCAATATGTTTGATAATCCTTTTTTTACATAAAATCTTAAACCTAAAAACTACAGTGGAACTATTTATTCTTATATCTTTTATTCAAGAAATTTGATTGACTGAGCCTGAAGACGTACAATGAAACATACGGAATCCCGTTCACGTACCCGATGGTACAATGGTGAACGCGCGATGGTACGATGGTGAAACACGATGGTGAAACACGATGGCACGCTAGCGAAACAACGAAGACACAATGACGATAACGTTATGTTACGATGGTGAAAACACGACGTTACGATGTTGGAAATACAATGGTACGATAATGAAACTATGAGGGTATGATGATGAAAAGGTGATAATATTTTCACCATTGTGTCATCGCATCTCACAATCTTGCCATCGTTGTTATCGTGTTTTCATCACCTGATCATTGCGCTTTGACAATGGTACCATCGTGCATCGCGGTTCAGGGAGGCAAAACTATGTTACTTATGTCCAAACGTAACACCGTGCTCGGGCGATATTTGAACGATACAATATCGTGACGCGTTTCGCATTTCGCCAGAATCTCGCGTCTTGCTTCGTCGACGCGAGAAAAGAAAATCCTTTGAACATTGCTAGACCAATTTAAGCGATCAATTCTTTATCTAATTTTAAAGAGTTATGATTAACTGATATAAAATGATGAGAAAAATAGGGGTCATGTATCTTCTAAGAAAAATTTCTAACGTCACATTTGCTACTGTAAAATCACTATAAAATCACACTGCTGTGACGTGGAAGAACCACCACTACTTAAATTGAAATTCAAATATTACCTTTGCAAACATTTTTTTCCACAAAAATGTCAAAAACATATCTAAGATGAAAACAGCTTATTTTTAGACGTCTATTCTTTAGAGACACGATAGCGTGATTCCGGTAAAACATGAAATGGAGGTGAAACCTCGTGGTACGGAATATTTCAACATTGCCGGATCTAGTGTTACAGTATCGTGCTTCGCTTCGTGTCTCTCCGTACGTCTCGTCTGATTCTGGGAGATCCGATATCATAATTATGGCATTACCCGGATTCATTTAGAAACTCATGCACGTTGTAAGTGCTTTTTCAATGAAGGATCTAAAAGCAGCAATGAAGGATCTAAAAGCAGCAAATACTCGGAAATATATACTGGCGATATATTTTGATACATGTATATACATTCTGATGAACATAAAAAACGTGGATGGTCTTCTCATTTTCTTCCTTAGATCAATTAGGGGCCTCTGTTGCCGAGTGATTTCAAAAAATCACTTGTCCCTTACCGCTGTACGATCGACACTTACCGGGGCGTAGAACTATACATGCGAAAAAGCCCGTCCAGGGTCCAAATGAGGAATACCTATCCACGTGAGTACGTTAAAGTTATCGCGTGCGCACGCAAAAACTATCCCTTAAGAACGTAATAGCTATCGCGTGCGTAAGTTTAAGTATCGCGTTGCCATGTAATAGCCATCGAGTAAGCTTCTAATAAATAAGTAAGAAAATTATATATCCCCTTTATGCAACCGTGGATACTACCTTGTTGTTGCTTAGAATATATCATAAATCATTATAAAACTTCGGAAATAAACATCGTACAATTAATAACAATAAGAATGGACTTGCTGCATATGTGTTTGGGTTCTGGATACTGCACTTGCAGAAACTGTTATTGTAACATGCAGAACAGGGATATTCGTTAAGTTAATATATGACACCAATGCAGAGGCAGGAAGTTTCTGATTGACCGGAAGTGACATAAAAACGGTATAACAGAAAATACAGTAAACCCAGAAATATTTTTATATCGGCCTTTTCGGACAATTACAATGTACTAAGCAGAAACAGTTTTCATTTTAAGTAGAATTTTATGGAAGAATGTGAGACAAATGTGCTTCGAGTGTCCTTTTTGTTGTGTATCGAACACATCCGTCTCATTTCCAATATGAATGTTTACGAACACATCGGTCACACCTCGTGAGACAAATGTGTTCCGAGACAAATGTGCTCCTACAAAACGATTTATATCGTAATTCCATTAGAACGCTTGATGGCGCTTGCGCCTCAAAAGTCGTTAAGTGCTAATGCCTAAGTTTGCTATAACGTTAATAATAATTTTAAAGAAGAAAATAAATTGCTTTAATTTTGTATTATTTATTGTTGTGTTTTGAATAATATTTTCACTTCCATGCACTATTATCAACAAAAGCTCAGTTGAAGGCTAAGGCTATCGTTTGATGACTTTGTAAACATAAGTCTGAGATTATAGAAAGAACTCGTGTATCAATAGAAAAAAAATGTTCTAAAATATACGTATAATAAACTAACAAATACAAAATGGACAATAACACACCAGTTTCTGGATCCATAAGCACGCCTGTTAAAAGTTAGTGTCTCAAAATGCGTGCCTGGTAAACAACAGAGCTACCTCTGTTTGGAGGTATACTTTAAATTACTCTATCGCTAATTACGAGCTTGTGCTTGTCGCTGAAATCAGGTGTCAACAAAGTGAAATGTTTTCATTTTTTATATTTTTGTAAACTCTTAATCAAATATCGTAATTTAAATAATGCTATACCAAGAAGATTTGATTCAAGATTTCAGGAAACGTAACGTTGATATTTAGTTGTGGCAGCGTTTTCCAGGAATGTTCGTGAGGAATTTAGCGTTAAAATGGGCCGTTTCGTTATGAAAGAGATTAGCATCCTGATTAAAAACGAAAAGTTTCAAGTAGATGTAAGGTCTAGAAGTCAATTAAAATTTAAGTTAAGCAAGATGTTATTAATTAAAGAAAATATAGGATTTGTATACTGCGAAACAGCTATTTGGTGAAGGATGTAGCCAAGGAGATAGCGCGGGTGAAAAACGATATTGACAAATCATGTTAAAAGCTTTCGGTAAAAGTATTTTAGTATGGTGGTACAATGGGTATCATATTTTGAAAGGTATAAATTGAGTCATAACTAAATATATAAATATTTTTATCTAAAGACAGAGCTAATAGTGGCTATGGGTCAAATTTTATAACATTTAAGTCGATCTGAAGGCATTTTTTAAAAACCAATTATTAAAGCGCTGGACAATGAACTTTCACTGTTATACGCCTCTCGTACAAATCAGATAGCCTCGTCTTTCGATGCTCTTTCTATTACTACATTGTTTGAAAGTGGTATCTATCTTGAGAACAAACACCTTACATGTTTCTCGATTACTCTGTACTTTTGAAACATTCTACATTTGACGGTTTGTGTCAAAGTTTTCAGCCGCCCTCAATTACCTCCACTTAACTATATTTATGTTAAGCTAGCCTTAAGGAAAATGAATCGCCACACCGAGTAAACATTCCTCTCTTCAATTCTGCAATTGGAGAAATGGAGAGTTATGACAGGCCTGCTTCATGTGAACAAACATAAGTCAGCGCTAACTCCATATGTTTATTTTCTACCTGAGTGTGTATTCACGTGGGGTTTCATTCACACATATGTCATTTTGTAACTGCCTATCGAGAATAGTTATATCTCTACAACCTATAAAATCTGTATCTAGAACTCGACCAGACATAATATTGTTTCCTTTAATTATCGCGTGACGAGCCGAATTCTTTGTCTAAAATATCTCAATCATTCATCATGCGCCGCTGTACCACTGCAGTTGTGATCGGTAAATAAGATATGAACAATGATTATCTAACTGAACTTTGATTGTCCCAACTGTTAATTTGCAAAATATATAGAAGGCAATTTTTGGTTAAGCGTCAGATAAATAGCGCCCCGTCCCATAATTAGATACGGACACTTAAGTTCTATCGTTACCATTAAATAACATTAATTAATAAAAACAAACGGTTGTTCATTTTGGATTTTCCATTCATTTTTTTCTTTTTCTGATAATAGTGGCATTATACGTATATATATTACACTGAAAGCAAGTTTAACGAAAGTCAATGTGATAACGAAAAAGCCTATGTCATTATGTTTTTATTAAATAAAAGCAATACTGCCAAAATATGAAATGTTTAAAAATAGTCTTTTTCTGTATTAATAGATGTGGTTATAACAGAGATTTGGCAAAGCAAGAAGAAATGGCAACCGGTGGTCCGACACAGACCTCAGACAACCGTGTCTACCTATTCCGGTTGCAAATACTTATTATAGACGGGGGCCTCATGGTTTTGAGAAACATATTTGACCAGTCCCTGACAGCCAAAGGCATTACTCTAAGCGTATGTTTGAATCAGGAAAAGGCAGAAATTACACGTTTGAAAAGGCGCGGCGTTATTACACAGGCACAATATGACCAATTGTTTCCAGTGGTTGGCCAAGGCCCAACGACATCGGATATGGACATCACGCTCATAATTTGCCTTTTAAGATGCCTTAAGTGTGTTGGATTGAACAAGAACTTTGACTGGAGTGCAACACCTATATCAACAGATGTAACAATTGAGGCAGATATATGTCGGTTAAAATATTTCCGAAATAAAGTAAGTAAGCAATAAAAAGTTAATATGCTCATGAAAACATTTATAATATTATGACGATGTGACAAGAATGACAAGCCTGACATACTTTTTTGGAATACAAGTCGAATTTTTTCTAAAAGTACAAACATGAAATTTCTTTATTGAATATATATCATCAGACAAATTTGTTTTGTATATTTATAATATGCAAACAAAACAAGTTCATTGCTATAGATAAACTTTCCATTATCGCATTATTTATTTTCCTATCTTTAGAAAACATGTCTGCTTACAGCGGCAGCATTATTTTCTAATCATAAAAAGGAACAGTTTTTTCATGTTTGTTTTTCATTCATGACCGTATGTGGTTAATGCTGATGTATATTGGAATAAAATCCCTTCATTTCGTCCAAACTTAAGATATTTAAAAAATTAACTTTTTCGAGGTTATCTTTTTTAACCCGCTCAAAATTATATTTTATGAAATGGGGAAACGAGTCCAAAATTACCTAATTACTGTATCACCAACGGATTCTTCGTCAATAGTAATTAAATGTCCTCGATTGCGTTTTATGAATGTATCAACCTAATAAGTTAATAACCCACCTGTAGTACTCTTTAAAGTTTACATTTCTGCCATCACTGTAGGAAGTTGCTATCATTTGAGCCTGTTATAGAAAATGCTATTCGAGTGATTTTACTTAATACAACTAGTCATTAGCTTAGTTTTAGACCATGACAGTGTCTACCTCGACGACTAAGACTACGACAACGACTTCGACTGTTACGACCTTAAGTTCGGCCTCGACCTAGACATATTTGACAATAATAAAGACTTGTATAATTTTAATGACAACGATTACAGCTATGATTACGACAACAACTTTTTCAACTACAACCTCTTTGAATACGAATATGACTGCAACGTCTGCTTTTACTAATACAGCTATGACTTTTACAACCATTGCTATTTCTAAAACTACGAATTATCTCGGAACCGTCGAAAAAAGTCGAGTTATTTTACTATAGGCATGTACATACAAATTGTCTATGTCATATAATTTCACTATGATGTATTTTGTCTTGTTTTCTAAAGGCGATTTGAGCAATTTATTGTACGGAAGTCCTTACTTTTCAAGTAACGGACTTTTACCAGGGGATATAAGGCTGTTAAGTCAATGTGCATAACAAATACACAGTGTGAGAATAACTCGGTAATATACCACTTAAAAAGTAATTTTGACTAACCTTCTACAAGTAAAAATTCTATAGTTACTGATCGAACAATTTTTTCATTAGGGCTGTAGCGCCGATATATGTCCAAACGTCGAAAAATGTCCAAACGACGATAAATGTCCAAAAATTGACGATAAATGTCTCAATCGCCGATAAATGTCCAAAACTCCTTTAATGATAAATGTCCAAAAATTAACGAAAATTGTCGCAATAAATTAGGTGCTCATAAATGTCCAAATCGGTTAACGATAAATGTCTCAACTTTTCATATGGTAATTTTTAATTTATTGTACTGGATACTGTAACAGTCTATCCAACTAACCCGTGATTTTACCCTCTGGTTTACCCCCGATGAAAATGTATCATACATTATTGTGCATGGCCAGTTGCAGATCCGAATGGGGCGCAGGGTGTGTGCGCCTTCTTAGGGACCGAAGCAATACGTTTTAGCATTGTTTGTGTTCTTCAATATTTGAGTGCCCCATATAGCGTTGCCATTGTCCGTCCGAGTGTCTAAGTGTCCGTCCCGAAAGTTTGTGAACGGTATATAGGGGCGTGGACAGAGTTGCATATTCCTTTACTGTCAAGTGGTCAAAAGTTAAGAAAAATATGCAACTCTATCCGGCAAACAAAGCAGATAACTCCTAATTATCACACAATAATTATCATCAATTATTCAAATTAAGTTCAAACACTTATATAGATGGTTATACAAAACTTTTATTTCAAGTAAATCTTTAAGGAAAGAAGAAGATTTCAGAATTCCGGAAACGGGCAAATATATGGTAGATATCTTAGTATAATCATAGGAAAACATGTTCAACAGATGTGATAATGAAAAATGTCGAACCTTTAATAGCGGACAGTTATTTTATCGCACCAAAATCCAGCGTACACTTCAATATTTTGACCAGTAAGCGTCTATGTATATCGGAGCACAAAGGTACTTGCTGTGCAACTCAATTATGATTACTCTTATAGCATAAAGAAGAAAAAGAAATTAACTATATTAATATAAGCTTGCATTAAGCGATTTTATTCACCGACCCAAAATTAGTTGCCGTCAGTTTACCTTCAATAACTTTTTAACTTATGAATTTAGGCGTCTGTAATTTGGATGGAATGTGTGTCGGTCGTATCTTCACATCCTCAATACAAAATATGCAAATGTAATCGAAGATTAATGAAATACTTAATAACAAACACTCACTCTGACGTGTGTTTACACGGGTAAATCCGCCATTAGGGCGTATCGCATGAAATCACCTCGCTTAAAGGAGTATCGCACCGCTATACGTTTGACCCCCTGATGCATATTTTTGCATTATGTTAACTGGTTACTAAGGCATTATCGCTGTTATGAATACTGAGTTATGTAAGAGTTATGTGCCCCAGGGTGATATAAGAAATATTCCCCGGGGAATATATTCTATGAGGGTGATATAAACTTTTAACATTTCTTCTCCATTCGACAAACGTTATTTTGAAATTATCACAATTTGTCAATGAATAGTAGGTGTTTGTGTGTAACGTATGTGATATATAATCGATATAATATGTACCCCTGTGATCCCAGTGTCGTTGACGTTCAGCATCATCAGAAGAGATTTCAAGACACAATTCTATGAATATTCAAAAGTACCAATCTAATAGTAACAACCATTTTTGTACGTAAAGACAAATTCATCAACTGTTCAGAAAATTATTAGTTTATGTGCATCAACTGAATAAATGATAATGGTAGAAATAAGCATACATCTTTCTTTGTCCAAAATGGTTCACAATTTCACATATTAGTGTTCACTATTAATCAAACTGCGCTTTAGTCGTGAAAATAACTCAAAACCTGATAAATACATTTTCAAAAAACGTAGAATAAACTAATTCTGTCGGTAGACTTCAGCAATTTGATGGTAGAAGCAAGAATATAATTTAAATATAGATGAATTATTATTGTACACAGACCACTTGCTCATTAGTCAACGTTTTATTCTTCAAATCATTTTCAAAAGTACATGTACAAATGATGTCTGTACCAAACTCATATTTATGATACTTTCAAATCAATACTTATCTTGAAATCCAATTGATAATGATTTATGTAATTATTGTACTCGTATATTTTATTGAACAAATCACCTATAACAGTGATTTTACGGGTGATTTGCTACTCAAACCTTCCTCGGGTAAGTCGAGGAAGACTTTCAAATATGAAAACCAATTCTACACTTGAGTTCACCTTGACCAAGGCGTCCTCATTTCGTCCTAAAGGAAGCCTTTCCCAAGTTTGAGTGGAGGTTGAGTTCGAGTGACGACACTGAATATAGCTATAGGTGTAGAGTAGCGCAATGCAGATGTTAACAAAATATGTTTGTAAAACATGTATGCCCCCCTAAACACAGCCAATTTAATATTATAACATTAGATATTTAAATATGTATAAAAAATTTGTTATGGAATACATGTATATCATTGCCATGGGACAGAACCAATATGACCCATGGTTCCATGAATTGCGTAAACCCTGTAGTTGTCAATGAGACAATGTTACACACAAAATATCTTCTAAAAACAAGTTTTTCATGGTGAGGTCACTGTGACCTTTACGTTTGACCTACTGACCCCAAAATCAATAGGTGTCATCTACTAGTCATGACCAACCCCCACACCAAATATCAGGACAATCAGCCAAAGCATTGTCTAGTTATTTAGCGGAAATGGCATGGTCTACGGACCAACGGACCGACCGACCGACATGGGCAAAGCAATATACCCCCACTTCTTCGAAGGGTGGGGGGCATAATAACTTCTTTTTTCACTTTTTTATCGTTGGTACCGGTTGCCCATTTGACCAACGTCCCCTGAAGATTGTTAGTATATTATTTTTCGGGAGAAAGTGCATGATACAGAAGACGCCCCGTTCCAGAGGCGACCCTGGTTCTTTTAAGTGCCCGGTGTAAAGCACCAGTACAATGCACCTCGATTTTACTTATTTTTTCCCTTTTAATAGTAAAGGAGATAGACTGTATCCAACAAACAACTTATTTTCAAATACATTTTTGAAACTTTTTTAACAATCTCACAAGCATCCCGCTAGAGTCCCGGTCATCGGGTGATCCAGGACGACCGGGGTACGTCCGGCAACGTCCAGGATGATCAAGAGCTCTGCCGGGGCTCTACCGGTGATTGTCGGCACGCTATCTGACCGTACCGGGGCTCTGTCGGGATCATCCGGGACTCTGCCGACATCATCCGGGGCTGTGCAAGCATGGATCTCAGCTTTTATGATCTCTTTGATCGAAGACTTAACAGCGTTTTCAAGAATATCGTGTTAGGTCATCCGTCGTCCACTTACTATCTGCATTATGCTTAGTTTCAACTGGACTCTGCATGGATGGCCCGGAGTATATCCTGGTTGTTATAAGTATGGAAATTGGGTATCGCCATAGTGCTACCGGGGTTATTGAGATGGCAACAATATTTTCATCCCGGATCGTCTGGGGTGGTCCTGGGCTTTGTCGGGATGCTGGTGATGACGCTACTTAAATCGGTACTTTTAATCCACGTAATCCCTATGGAAACCTTTATAAGTGGCTGATGCATTACTGTTGATCATAGAAATAAGTGCAATTAACATATGAAAAGTTGAGACATTTATCGTTAACCGATTTGGACATTTATGAGCACCTAATTTGTTGCGACATTTTTCGTTAATTTTTGGACATTTATCATTAA
Source organism: Ruditapes philippinarum (assembly GCF_026571515.1). Taxonomy (NCBI): domain Eukaryota; kingdom Metazoa; phylum Mollusca; class Bivalvia; order Venerida; family Veneridae; genus Ruditapes; species Ruditapes philippinarum. Next base: position 40,814 of record NW_026852907.1, read on the forward strand.
AGGAGTTTTGGACATTTATCGGCGATTGAGACATTTATCGTCAATTTTTGGACATTTATCGTCGTTTGGACATTTTTCGACGTTTGGACATATATCGGCGCTACAAGGGCCATAATAAATTTGAACTTTGGTCGACTGACTCATTTTGTGGTGAAGATCAATATCCCTACTCAATATGATGAGGGGAATGATTATGATGCTTTAAAGTTGTTCACTAGACGTGAGCTATATACATTACGACATGGGCAATGTTTTTGAACGTTGATGTAAATGCTCAACATGTGCAGGACACTAAGCTGTATACCAGTCAATACTGATGTACATAACTTTTTAATTCATTTAATTCAACGGGTACAAATAACGCGTAAGCTATATAAGTCACAGGCTGTATATTGTGCAACAGTTCATTCACATGAAAATCAACGTATTTTTGTATGAATAAATCATTTGTAAACTCATTGCAGTTTTCTCTCTAACTTTTTGTTATACCCTTATGACTAATGAATATCATTTATATGACATGTGCGCACAAAATTGCATTATTTTCATATTATTTCCCTAGGCCACTTTTCTTGCTCATTAATTTCTTTGCAAGGATTATATGTCCATGTTTTGACAAGATACTATCAAAACAATAAACAATCTATTGGTTATGTTTACTTAATAACTATCAATTTGATTTTTTTTTATTTCAGATAAGCCACATATCAGAAACAACTGTTATACCGCCAAATGACTTCGTAACTTGGTGGAATGACATCGAACAGGTGAGCAGAATGTTTTAAAAGTTCGAAATGTCTCATCAACTGAAAATAGTCACGAAGAATATGTCTATTTACATTTTAACTGCTGTTATATTTAAAAATCTTGAGGTAGTGTGATCCCTTAGAAGCACTAATCACAACAAAATTACATGAAATTTTAATTGCAGACTTGGTTTGACTGGGTCTGAATAATGAAAGATTGCAACATCCCTCACGCGCCTAGCATTGGCTTGAACGGTACGCAATTGTGCTTACAACCACATTTGATTAGTAGGCCCTGTAATAAGCGCGGATATTTGAAAATGCATGATAGAAGGGGATGATTTATATTATTGGAAGAAATTGATGGAAAAATGGGTCTCACTACTTAACATATATATGTTATCTGCCCATATTTTTTTTTCTTTTTGTAAGACATTATTTCCAATAAATGGTAAATAAACCATTGAATTATACTTAAACAACATTTTCATCAATTATTTATTTTCTTCATTTATATTCCATTTTCAATGAAAAAGCGCTAACAATGAATCAATAAAAACACAAAAAGTTTGATAATGCATATATTGTAGTGCTGAAAATAAATAATGTTTCCTAACTTCTTGTTATTATGTAATTTTCTTTAATAACTTGCTCACGAGTAGCAGTAAAATGATTTTCTACTGGAGGAAAGTTGTATTCTCAAAATAGTAAATTAGGATATCTCTAAGGCTTACTTAACGCCAAAGTGCCTAAAATAAATTTAATTTCTGATTTATTAACCTTAGAGAGATTTAAGTGATGTTTCTTTTTTAAAAATAATCAGCAGAATGTCAAAACTCTCTGAGATGTCTGGTTAAATGAATCGCAGAAGGAGGTAATATCTTCATACAGGTGGCACTGTATATAACAATTGATTTGATTTGTCTGCAAACAGCCAACCAGAATTTACTTTACAAGTGTTTGAAGCTTAACATTTCTTAAATGACTATTCATTCATGGTGGACTTGCAGCAGCATCATTTACAATGATTACAAAGATAATAATGTTTTACAAAATAATTATAACAATAAACTAGTAACTAATATCAAACTACACATATTTATCAAAATGAAAATGCCTAAGACAGGAAAATCAACTACATGTAAGTTTCTAAGTTTCTATGCCAGGCAAAGTGAAAGTTAAACATTTTTGATAAATGAATATAACATCATTGCCCATTAATAAGTTATATCTACTCTAAAGTAAACGGATATAGTAAAAGCCTTTATTTTTTGTTAAAATCAATGTTCATGAATTGTAATTTTCTTTCAAAAGAATTGCTACTTTTAATCAGGGTTATGCAAACTTGAGTAATTCTATAAATATCATACTATGTTACATACCAATAATGTCAAATGTTGTTAGTAAAATACAACAACTTATATACACACATCCAAGTTTTTTTTCTTTTTGAGGCCCTTTTTAGATACTTGTTCGACTAAGTTCTCCAACTCTGAATATTCAGCAGAGAATAGACGATTTCAAAGTTTGCACCCTTGATTTTAAGGAAGAGAAAAGGGTACAAGAAGAAATGAGAAAGTTGAAGGACTATGAAGCCGAAGTTATTCGAATTAAAGAAGACGTCACTGATATAAAACTAAGGGTTACTGAAGTGGAGAAGAACCAAGCGGAGATAAAAAGACGACAACTCGATGAAGGTCTGTTATTTGATGCTTTTTGCTAGTATATCATAATGATAATTGATTAAACACCTATTAACATATGTTAAATAATAATGTTAAGAAGAACAAAGAGTACATGTTTCAATACATGACAGACTAGCGTAGTAAAATAGAATATTTTCTATTCAAAATAATGAGTTGTGAAATTGTGTCCTAAAATCAATGAGGATAATAGAACATTACACACTGAACCTGATTATGTCTTTATATTACATTTTTAGTAAAGCTGAAAAATACAGTTTTAATAGACACTGGTTGCAGTACGTATTAAATTTACCAAACATATAATCAATTGTTAATGGCGTATACGACAGCAACATTAAAAATATCTTTATTCAATACATTTTAAAAAATAGTTTACGGACAGTTAAGCAAGCGTTTTCCTACCGCTATCGCTTACTATAAAATGCATTAAAACAATAAAGTTTGAAATTTCATATTTGAATATGAAATATGACATTTCATTTATCAAACTATAAATAATATTAAATAGCTTTTATAACCTTGCATTTATTTAAAGAATTTTGTAATTTTTAATGTTGTATAATATAATATTCTGTAAAAGTAAGTTTAAGACGGCTAGAAAATAGATAGTACTCTAAACAATAATCAGGACCAACTGGTTACATGTGTATCTATATGATTACAGAGAAAAGTAACGCAGGCATCTCGTCAATGCAGACAGAGGAGGAAAAATATCAAAAGCGCAAGAAGGGTAAGAACATATTGAAGCATTTCAATGTGGACTTTTATATTAAGCAAGAAGCGCAAGTAACTATTAATGTACAACCTTAACAAAAAGTGTAGATATCGATTTACTTCTATATCAAGCAAGCAGTGCAAGTAGATATTTATGGCAAGAAAGGTAAGTAATTGTTGCTGTATTTTTATATCAAGCAAGACGTGAACGTTAATAGTGTTGTTCTCCTATATGAAGGAATAAGTGTAAGAAAATATGGATGTACTCCTATATAAAGCAAGAAAAGTATGAAAAAATTGATGCTCTTCTATATTAAGCAAGATGTAGAATTTAATATTATTTCATATTATTAATTTAATTTCCACCATTATATCAAGTAAAAAATGATAAATCAATATCAATGCACTTGTATATCAAGCAAGGAAGTGTAAGTAAGAATTCAAGCTTTTCTATATTAAGAAAGGAGTGTACGGAAACATGTGTGTACTACTATATTAGGCAAAAAGTGTAAGAAGTGTTGATGCATTTCTATATCAAGCAAGAAGTGTAAGTATAAATTGATGTAACTGCATATAAAGAAAGAAGTGTTAGTAAATATTGATGCACTTCTATACAAAGAAAAAAGTGTAAGTAAATATTGGTACACTTCGTTATCAAATAAATGATATAAAATTATAATAAACAAGAGGCCGCGTTCAATGAAAGCTGCCTACCTACTGTTTACTTACACTGCTTGCTTGAACATTGGTACACTTCAATATGAAGAAAGAAGTGTGTCAAATCGGTGCGTGTCTATAAAAAAGAAATGTAAGTTATTATTGATGCACTAATATTGAAGCCATTATGTATCAAGCAAGAAGTCTTAGTTAATATAAATGCACTTCTATATCAAGCAACAAGTGCAAGTATTTATTGATGTATACTTCCAAGAAAGAAGTGTGATTAAATATTGATTTCCTTCTATTCAGACAAAGAATTGTAAATTAATATTGGTGCACTTCTATATGAAGAAAGAAGTGTAAGTAAATACAGATGCACTTATATTTCAAGAAAGAAGTGTTAGTAAATATCGATGCACTTCTATATATTCTTCTTTAATGATTGCGCGGTTGTATATACAAAGAAAATATACATATTTATATTCATATTTTCAATCCAACACGATGGTCGAAAGATAGCTGACAAGTATGTGTTAAATTTTGTGAATAGTATAACATTTAATTGTTGATTTTTATCATGGCTATAATTAAATTCTTGGTTGTATATATGACCTCAAATGGCGTTTAAATATTTATCCCAAAAGTTAAATGAAAAGAGCACGCAGCACCGCCATGTATTTGTAAATAGAAAATAGTAATAATGTATTCGAAGTAAAATTATCATGTGTGAATACAAACGTGTATTTATTGTATATACGTACGTATGTACGCTCGCACGTGCGTACGTAAGTACGTACTGTCATGTTAGAAAATAGTTTATACAAATACAAAAGTAATACCAAAACAAGATTGCTTCTTTAAAAAGAAGCATGCGAGAGGTCTTTTTGCCGCTGCATAAAAGACACAATGAATGTTTATAAATTACAAGTATTTAACAAACTAGAATTTTTTACATACATGTATATTGAATATAGTATCATAATGAAAGCTTGTTTTACACTTCATTTTCTAAAAATGTTTTGAATGATTATATGAGAAATGGACTTTTTTCTTGGCACAATAGCGATACTTTTTCTAAAAGGGAACAATTTATGTTATGTTATCAAACTAAATTTAAAATGAATGATATACACATGCATACATGTATTAAAAGCAGAATCACACTAATAAAATTCAATAAGCACATTTTTGGTTAATGTTTTGGTAAGTATATGGAAACATTTCCTCTACATTTTCAAAAACGGGCATAAAATTTGTTAATCAAACAAATTTAAGTCCCAGATTTACATAAAAATTGTTTATATCATTTGATTGGAATAAACAGTAAGCAACGCTGCATGCCTCCAACCACAATATTTGAGGAGAATCTTAAGTAAAATTTGTGCCATTTGGGCCAAAAAATCTCCGTTGCGTTAATAAGTCATACCGGTTCAAAAGTTTAAGGAGCAGCTAAATTTCGGTACACTCGGTCATATAATAGTGCATGGTGATATTGTACCTGTAAAATTCACTGTTATTATTTATCGGAACATGAAATAGTAAAACGCTATTCAGAAAACAATACAGTAATCGAGTTATACCATTTAAAAGATTAAAACGGTATGAAACATCCACGTAACTAACGTAAATGATATTTTCCGTTTTTTCTTTGTACCGATTTGTTTTCTTCGATGTTAATTTTTCGTTTAAGTTAAGTCGTATTTTGAAACGGAGCATGTGCAAAACAATTTTTGTAGACTGCGCAAAACAATTTTTGTAGACTGCTGCTAATGATTTTACGCTTTAAATGAGATTCGTTCACTACAATCAGAAACGCAAAAATGGATGCCGCCAGCAATCAGTCTGAACACTGTGGAGAGGTCTGATGACCTCTCCAATAAGAAGATGCAAAATAATGTTTCATACTTAGTTTATATTTTATATCAATCTTAATAAACATTTAAGATTCAATTTCAGTAAAGACTGTTTTAGTGACCCCCTGTATATAGCGACGTTCTGTCTTTAGTGACCATAGTTAGGTGCGCCGAACATTATTTACTATATAAATGGCCTGTATGTATGCAGCAACGGAAAACAACAAGAACTGCTGTTAAGAGAAGAAAATCTGGACTTTGAAAAGGCAATCAAAATATGCCGAGCTTACGAACAATCGAATAAGCATGTGAAAGAAGTTTGCAATACAAATGATCAACCAATCCACAAGGTTGAGAAGACATATTCATCTAATTCTCATTCCGGCACCCGTCCTAAACAACAGTTGAATCGTCCTAGTCAACCGCGTCAGCTGTATAAACCACCAGTGGTAAAGAAACAACAACGTCCACATCAGAATCGATCACAATGTAAATATTGTGGATACAATCACGATTTTAGAAAAGGGAAGTGTCCGGCATGGGGTAAATTATGTGAGGGATGTGGCGGCAGACATCATTTTATAGAATAGATGTATGAAAATGCACAAAATTAAAATTGAATCATCAAGTGAAGATTGGTTACAATGTGTCGAAATAGGCCAAAAATCCAAAATAAAAGCGAAAATGATTGTGAAGTTGATTTTCAAATTGATACAGGTGCAGAGATCAATACAATCAACAGAAAATATGTAAAAAAATCAAAGAAAGAAAATTTTCTCTAAACTTAAAATGTGGAATAGGTCAACAGTAAGGTCACTTGGTAAAGTATACTGACTAACTAAAATCTAGGTGGTATCATGGCTTTGATTGAAACTTATTGTGAATCAGTAAATCTACTGTTAAAACAATTGAATACAATTAATTTATAAATATGCAGAAAAATGCTTATCTGTAAATACATATATGCAGACAGTCACATCCAATTCTACATGTATTCTTATTAACATAAAAATTATTAATATTGAAATGTCTCAGCATGTAAGGGACTCGAACACCTACCTGATTCTCGGAATACCGTTCTTCCAACTGAGCTATCCGGCCGGTTACACATAATTATCTCCCCTAAATAGTAAACAGTTTTATTTATGCATGTACATATCTTTGGACAGATAAGAAAATAATATGTTGGAATTTATTTGTTTCGCAAGGCAAAAACACAAAAATACAACAAATTAACCACTTTGTCATACTTTCCTGTTTTCGCCAGACACACAGCTAACATTTTGATATTTTGCCTAGCGGGTTGTCTCTTTCCGAAACCTGGTGGTTCAG